>NW_028317866.1:5587500-5887500 GCF_062004578.1 Staurois parvus | reverse complement strand
GTCTGGCCCTGTTAGCAATTTTGACTTGGAATGGTTCACGGACGCGGCGGCGTCGGCGGGCTATGGGGCTTTTTTCCAAGGTCAATGGAGTGCGGCCTTATGGCCTGCTTCCTGGCGGGAGGCGGGTTTTCTTCGCAACTTGGTGTTGTTGGAATTTTTTCCGGTGGTGTTGGCGGTTGAGGTTTGGGGAGAGAATTTTTCGAAATCTGAAAGTGCGTTGTCACTGTGACAATTTGGGGGTGGTTCAGGTCATCAATCGGGTCTCAGCTTCTTCACGACCGGTGGTGGCCTTGCTTTGCCATTTAGTGTTGTGTTGTCTGCGTCTGAATGTTTTCTCCATGCGCTGCGTCTCCCTGGGGTTGATAACACCGTGGCTGACACTTTGTCTCGCTTTCGGTGGGACAAATTCCGATAGATGGCGCCGGGGTTCCTTGTCCCGACGGGCTGTGGGAGATTGCCTTGGAGTCCTTGCGGCTGGATCCGGCATTCGGTGAGTGAGGCAACTTGGTCTGCATACTCTAGGGTCTGGCGGGAGTGGCTGGATCTGCTACAGCGGGTTGAGATTGATCCCTGGGGGCCGGAGGTGGTTTTGGCGGTATTGTACTTTGTGATGGAATTTTGAGCGGGGGGTGTCGGCTGCTGCGGTGGATCGCCGACTGGCGGGTTTGGCATTCTTCTTTAGGTTGCAAGGGTGTCGGGATTTCACTGAAGATTTTTGGGTTCGGCAGGCTCTCCGGGGTTACCGGAGCGCTCATCGCTGTAAGGATTCTCGTCGTCCGGTGTCTTTTGAGTTGCTGGGGTCTTTGTTTGTGCATTTGTGGTCTGTGTGTTCTTCGGTCTTTGCGGTGTGCTTATTTCGGGCGGCTTTTGCGGTGGCCTTTTTTGGGGCGTTGCGTATTGGGGAGCTTGTTAGTCCATGCAAATCGGTTCTTGGGGGGTTATTGGTGGATGAGGTCAGGTGCTCCGGTGAATGGGTGGAGGTGCTGGTACGTCGGTCTAAGACGGACCAATTGGGATGCGGTTCGGGTGCGTTTTTTCGTTCTTCCGGCTTTGCTGGTGTGCCCAGTGCGGGCGGTTCAGGAATTTTTGTCCCGTCGTCCGGTGGGGCAGGGGTGTTTTTTCAGGCACGCTGAGCGGGAGCTGGTGCGAGATGTCAAGCTGGACTTTCTTCAGTTGCGGCGGGCTTATCCGGGGATGGTGGTGGTGTGGTCCGACATTGTCGCCTGTACCTCTTGGCGTTGGGCGCGGTCGGTGGAGAGGCTCAACAAGGCTCAGATCAAGGTTAACAGAGAGGTGGGGCATTTCTTTAGTCACCATGGGGGGTTGGTGGTCCGGCACTTGGAATTGGAGGTGGATACTTATGGTCCCTGGATCTGCAGGATGGCATACAGCGGGCTGTTCGTTGCAGCGTGGCACGCATGGGTAAGGGCTTACCCAGCGTGCTGTGGCGGTTGTTGGTCTTTGGAGGCGGTTCTTATTTGGAAGGTAAACAACAATGGTGTGGGACCCATCCGTGGTATGGGATGCCCGGGGACATTCCCAGTTAACCAAGGTTTAACTGGAAGGTGGTGGTGCTGCACTGCGGACGGTATGGTTGTCTCCGAGCTGGTTGGTTGCGGCTGGAGGCCTAGTGTATATGGTTGTCCGCAGGTGCATTTTGGATCATTTTGGGGTGCCTTCGAAGACCAACAACAATTCTGTGGGTTTCTGTTATAAGGAATGGTTGGTGTATTGTAACTTGAGTTGTTAATAAAAGGCCATGTTGGCCATTTACTCCAAAATTGGTGTTATGTCTTTTGTTAGTATAATTGGTTAAGGGGAAGGGGGTTGGCGCGGAACGGTAATGGTGGTAATGGGGAAGTGGACGAGCCTATCTCTGGTGCAATAGTCAAGAAATGCCCGTAGCGAAATAAAGAAGAAATAGCGCAGGGCATACATGACTAGGCCCAGAGTGGGGGAAAGAAGAGTAGAAAGGGTTAAGGTAGCTCCAGGGGGATTTGTTATTGTTAGTGGGGGGTAGCTGATTGGTAGAGGTTGGTGTAGGTGGGGTTTTGCTGCACCTTAGGGTGGGAGGTTCTGTGAGGGGGCGTCAGTTAGCTGGACGGCAAGAGTGTGAGCTTCCCTCCCGCCCTCCCTGTTTGGGTGAGTTTTGGGTCCCTCCAGGTAGGGGGGGGGATTGTGTTGGTTCATGGACGGTTGTTGGTCTTTGGAGGTGGTTCTTATTTGGACGGTAAACAACAATGGTGTGAGACCCATCCGTGGTATGGGATGCCCGGGGACATTCCCAGTTAACCGAGGTTTAACTGGAAGGTGGTGGTGCTGCACTGCGGACGGTATGGTTGTCTCCGAGCTGGTTAGTTGCGGCTGGAGGCTTAGTGTATATGGTTGTCCGCAGGTGCATTTCGGTTCATTTTGGGGTGCCTTCGAAGACCAACAACAATTCTGTGGGTTTCTGTTATAAGGAATGGTTGATGTATTGTAACTTGAGTTGTTAATAAAAGGCCATGTTGGCCATTTACTCCAAAATTGGTGTTATGTCTTTTGTTAGTATAATTGGTTAAGGGGAAGGGGGTTGGCGCGGAACGGTAATGGTGGTAATGGGGAAGTGGACGAGCCTATCTCTGGTGCAATAGTCATGCTAATTCTCTTACACTATTTATCTCTCCTTGTAACCCTAACACAAATTGTCTCACTAGCCCCATCTTTGGCCCAAATCCTAACCTCTCTTGACCCTTTCTCTCAACCCCCCCCCCAAACATTATATATTTTTGAAAGCAGACACCCTAGAGAATAAAATAGTGGTAGTTCCAATTTTTTATGTCACACGATATTACCACAAACATCCAGGAAACAAAATTTTGGTAAAATTATCTATTATATGGTAAAATATAATAGATGAGGTTCTGCCAAGTAAATAGATACCCAGCATGCCAAACCTTAAATTTGTGTGCGCCTATGAAATGGCAACAAACTTTAGTACCCTATATTTTCTATAGGCAATGCTTCAAAAGGCCCTATAGGTCTTCAGTTTAGCGTTACGGAGGAGGTCTTGTGCTAGAATTATTTTTTTCAATGTAACATGTGTACCGCAATAGACGTTTTCACATGTAGGTGTCCCAATATGTGCGTTTACTTTCGTACGTGCGTATTTGTGGGGGTGTGGGGCCTCAAAACATTTTTGAGGGTGATATTGTGTGCTTGGGTGTAACTTTATTTTGTTTGCAATTCTTTACTTAACTTTTTTTTTTTAATCACATAGGGGACTTTTTAGGTAATTTTTAGGTGACAGGTTCTCTTTATTGTGACATGCAGGGTCTAAAAGGGGAAAGTGACAGCCATGACCTGGAAGTGAAGTCATACACGTCGCCTTCTGAGTAACAGAAAGAAGGGGAGCGAACATTCATCTCCTTTCTTCACTCCACCCTACGGCACCTGCCATGGCTTTCCCCCCGGGCCCGCAGATGGACAAGTGGGGCCCGGATACATGGCGGGAGTGCACGCGCATGGGGCACCGGTACCAGTGGCAGCGCAGTCGCCTGACTGCTTCTACCTGACAGGCAGGACTCTGTCTATCAGTATTATACACACTTCTGGTGGCTGCAGCCACCAGATTGTGTATAAAACCTCCTGCTGTCAGGTCTCTATGATATACAGACCTGGCGACAAAAGGAGTAATGCAATATTAAACCCAAAACCAACAATGTAAGATATTGCAGCTGACCAATCATTAGATGTGGAGGCTGCATTAGTTTTATTTTAGTAGGCTTTTTCCCCTCTGTTTTCACCAGGTGATCTGGCCAGTAACACACCTCCTGTATTTGAGTGCCTCCACTCTGGATAAAGGAGCACAGGGGGCTCCTTTGGACAGCAACATTTTCAGTGTGTTGTAACTGCAGCTACTGTACATAAGCAGTTATAGCAACAGATTTTTCCTTTTGAAATAAAGGAATAAATAAAAACTGATAATTATAAACACCCCTGTCAGTGCTAAATGGTTTGTCCCAACACTCTAAGGCCTCATGCACACAGGGCGTTTTTACAGCCACTTTTAGCAGCGTCAGGCGTTTTTTTTTTTACTGCTTTCAAACGGCCCTCTATGTTATCCTATGTGTCCATGCACACATAGACGTTTAGAAGCTTTTAGTAGCAGTAGCATTTACCAGCAGGAAAAAAAAAACTGGGCCAGTGAGCAGTAGCGTTTTAGCAGAAAAACAACTGAGGTGGCTAAACACTAGGTGCGTTTAGCTCTTGAGCATTAATTCATTACAATTGCCAGAATAGATCATTCTGGCCAATATAATGAATAAACGTCAAATCGCTTGACGCTTGTAAATGTGCCTAAATGCTTATAAAAGCATTAGATGCTTTTACAAGCTTTAGGCGTTTTTTCTGCAAAAACGCTGCTGCGAGGAGGACAGCTTCTACAACTGTTTTTTTAACGTCCTGTGTGCATGAGGCCTAACTGTAACATTTTCAAGAGAGTTTATTCTGTTGAAAATCTACGGACTAACTGACCAGTTCACCAGATGAAAATAAAGGAAAGAAAGCCTAAAAAAGAAAATGAATGCAGCCATCACATCTAAGAAATGATAAGCTGCAATATAAAAAAAATTGCTTTTGGGTTTCATATAATTTTAATTCTAACATAAACTCTCTCTGTAACCCTAATCCTAAAAATAACTATCATACTAACCCTAATCCGAACATTATATCTGTATAAAACCCATATCCTAACACTAGTTCTCACACCAGCCCTCCCTATTATCCTGATGCTAACATTTGCCCTCATGCTATCCCTACCACTAATTCTCTCTGTAACTCTAATCCTACAACTAACTCTTTCTGAAATCCTAATAATATTAGTATCCCTCTGACGTATCTTCCCTGTAACCATAATCATAACACTAACCCTCTCTGTAACCCTAATCCTAACACTAATGATCTTTGTAATCCTAACACTAATGCTCCCAAAGAAGAAAAGAACTGCCTCCTGCGCTCAAGAGTGGTGAAAGGATGGAAATATTTCCGTTCCTTGAAAGCATCAGCACATGCCTTGCTGCTCTCTAAGGGTCAGGGAAAACCCAAAGTGCTCACTGCAAAAACAAGGAAACAGAGAGTGCACCAGCCTAGTGCTTTATCTGAGAATTCACTTTGAGTTAAAAGGAGATATATACTTACAAAGGACTGGCAGGCGAAGACATGTAAAAAAAAGGTCTTCTCTAGTTAGTGGCACCACACCCAACTTTATACCACTACCTGTATCTCCACCAGGTGGAATGGTGTTGAGGTAACCCACCCTATCTTTTCCTAGCCAGACTCCAAAGCAGAAGCCCAGTTTTGCTTCAGCACCAGTAGCCCTCAAGGCATCAAAACACACCATTTCCTGGAATTCATCATACTAGAACATACAGCTGACAACAGAAAAGTAGACTCCTGTGCATGTTTCCTTGGTTGCAGAGGGGTTCCTCCTTGGCAAAAGACAATGCGAGTGTCGGAGAGGGGAGTATGCTCACAAAGGGATAAGTTCATATTTGGGAGCATTAGTGCAAAAACAAGGAGAAAGAGGCCGCACCAGCCTAGTGCATTACCTGAGAATTCACTTTATTGAGTTAAAAGGAGATATATACTCACAAACGACTGTGTTGACAAAGGCATATCAGTATCCAAAGCAATCACGTCACCAGGTCAGCTCCCAAAGCACAAGAAGACCCTCCAATGACTGACGCATTTCGAGGGGCGATCCCCTCTTCCTCAGAGCCAATATCCATTGTTACATAAGCAATCCTTTTATATAACAAAATGAGGTCACATGGGTAAATTAGACTCCTCCCACAAAGGGGAAGGAGTGATGGCCCAGCTGTACAGTATTTCAGCCATCACTCCTTCCCCTTTGTGGGAGGAGTCTAATTTACCCATGTGACCTCATTTTGTTTTATAAAAGGATTGCTTATGTAGCAGTTGATATTGACTCTGAGGAAGAGGGGATCGTCCCTCGAAATGCGTGAGCCATTTGAGGGTCTTCTTGTGCTTTGGGAGCTGACCTGGTGACGTGATTGCTTTGGATACTGATATGCCTTTGTCAACACATTCGTTTGTGAGTATATATCTCCTTTTAACTCAATAAAGTGAATTCTCAGGTAATGCACTAGGCCGGTGCGCCCTCTTTCTCCTTGTTTTTGCACTAATGTTCCTAAATATGAACTTATCCCTTTGTGAGCATACTCCAGTCACCAACACTCGGATTGTCTTTTGCCAAGGAGGAACCCCTCTGCAACCAAGGAAACATGCACAGGAGTCTACTGTTCTGTTGTCAGCTGTATGTTCTAGTATGATGAATTCCAGGAAATGGTGTGTTTTGATGCCTTGAGGGCTACTGGTGCTGAAGCAAAACTAGGTTTCTGCTTTGGAGTCTGGCTAGGAAAAGATAGGGTGGGTTACCTCAACACCATTCCACCTGGTGGAGATACAGGTAGTGGTATAAAGTTGGGTGTGGTGCCACTAACTAGAGAAGACCTTTTTTTTTACATTTCTTTGCCTGCCAATGGTTATAAACTACTTTGATGTTGTTAACCAGAAGAATAAATATATAGATATGTGGGTTATGCTACAGTAACAGTACAACTAGCTGCTACAAAATGGCGGAAACTCAAAATTGAATATAAAGGTGCTGCACTTATTATAATAATACCTAGTATCGATAATATGAAATAAAATATTATTATTGTCAAATGAATGGCTCTGTACGTCACTGACAGATATTAAAGAACAAACAATGTGATTCAAATTCACAAATACACATTGTAGTTAATTTAGTAAAATTGGAGAGTTCAAAATCTGGTGCAGCTGTACATTGTAGCCAATCAGCTTCTAACTTGAGCTTGTTCAATTTTGCACTCTCCAGTTTTAGCAGATGAACCCCAAAGTATCAATGTTGCAAATAAAAGTGTCAGTGTTGCAAAACAAACATCAGTAGTCACTAACCACAATTGAGAACTGAAAAATGTAAAGCATACAAATGTGCTCAAAGTCCTTGAAAAAGATGTGCTCAAAGTCCATAGAAACACAATTAAAATGCGATCTAGTGTTGAAATGTCAAAATTGTGTGAAACAGCCCACATACACACACAGATCAATCAGATGGATCCAATCAATGGAGGAAAGGTGCACCATCAGGATGTCATTTCCCAGTGAATTTCCAAAACATGAGCTCAGTAAAACAAAGGATAGTCCACAGTGCCCTCCGACAAACTGGTTTTATTAACCACTTGACACCTTGATATACATGTACGTGATTGGCTTCAAGTGGTTATACCCGGGTTATGGCTGCAGCTGTATGCCATAACTCCAATTTATTTTTTTTTGCAGCCAGTGATACTTTTTCTTCTGAAAGCAATCCTAGTGGCTGATTAGCCACTGGATTGCTTTTAAGCACGAGAGAGCCCAGAGAAGTGCAGTTGGGTGGTAGCCGGGGGGGCCCCTTCCCACCACCCACCAGCGCATCTTCCAGCTCTCCCGTGTGATCAGGGAGCCTGGTATCAGATCTTTCAGTGCCGCCATGTTATCAAAGGGCTGGCTGAGCACTGGAAGGTCCCCGGTTGTCTCTCTGGTCTGGAGACTGAAAGCGACACCATAACGTCACTACCAGTTCTGGCAGATTTTTTTAAAGCATGAGATCAATGTTTTTTTTTCTCATGCTTTCCAAGATAGAGGAGAGATTTGAGGTCTTACAGACCCCAGATGTCTCCGTAAAGAGGACCTGTCATCCCTTATTTCTATCAAAAGGGATGTTTACATTTCCTGTGATAGGAATAAAAGTGATCCAAAAAAAAAAAAAAGAAAAATTAAAGGCACGTGTATAAGTAAAAAAAGGAGTTTGTTCTTCCGTACTTGCAAATGCATATGCAGGTCACGCACGCTTTTGTAAACGGTGTTCACACCACACATATGAGATATTGTCATGAATGTTATAGTGTGATCGATAATTCTAGCACTAGACCTCCTCTAACTCTAAACTGGTAACTTGTACAAATTTGTAAAGTGTTGCTTACTGAGATTTTTAAGTATTGTAGCTTGTCACCATTCCAGACGCACCTGCAATTTTAAAGCATGACATGTTAGTTATCTATTTACTTGGTGTAACATCCTCTTTTATATTTTACAAAAAACAGGGTTATATATTGTGGTTTTTGAATTAAAATTCCTTAAAATTTATTTTTTGTAAAATTGCGTTTAAAAAACTGCTGTGCAAATACCGTGTAACATAAAAAATTTAAATGACCACCATTTTATTCTCTAGCCTCTGCTAAAAAATATTACACTGCTCAAAAAAATTAAAGGAACACTTTGAAAACACATCAGAACTCAATGTGGAAAAATACCATGATGGATATCTATACTGATATGGACTGGGTACTGTGTTAGGAATGTAAAGATGCCCCATTGTTTGATGGAAATGAAAATGATCAACCTACAGAGGACTGAATTCAGACACCCCAAAAATCAAAGTGAAAAAATGATACGGCAGGTTAGTCCATTTTGCTGAAATTTCATTGAAGCAACTCAAAATGGTACTCAGTAGTTTGTATGGCCCCCACGTGCTTGTATGCATGCATGACAATGGTGGGGCATGCTCCTAATGAGATGATGGATGGTGTCCTGGGGTATCTTCTCCCAGATCTGGACCTGCACATTACTGAGCTCCTGGACAGTCTGAGGTGCAACCTGGTGGCGTCAGATGGACCGAAACATGATATCCCAGATAGATTTAGGTCAGGTGAGCGTGGGGGACATTCAATGGTATCAATTCTTTCCTCCTCCAGGAACTGCCTGCATACTTTCACCACATGAGGCTGGGCATTGTCATGCACCAGGAGGAACCCAGGACCCATTGCACCAGTGTAGGGTCTGACAACGGATCCAAGGATTTCATTCCGATACCTAATGGCAGTCAGGGTGCCATTGTCTTGCCTGTAGAGATCTGTGTGTCCTTTCATGGATGTGCCTCCCCAGACCTTTACTGATCCACTACCAAATCTGTCGTGCTGAACGAAGTTACAGTTCTCCACGGCTTCTCCAGACCCTTTCATGTCTGTCACATGTGCTCAGGGTGAACCTGTCCTCATCTGTGAAAAATCCCGGTCTGCCAGTGGCAGACCTGCCAATTCTTGAGTTCAATGGCAAATGCCAGTCGAGCTCTATGGTGCTGGGCAGTGAGCACAAGGCCGACTAGAGGACATCGGGCCCTCAGGCCACCCTCATGAAGTCTGTTTCTGATTGTTTGGTCAGAGACATTCACACCAGTGGCCTGCTAGAGGTCATTTTGTAGGACTCTGGCAGTACTCTTCCTGTTCCTCCTTGCACAAAGGAGCAGACACCGGTCCTCCTGATGGGTTAAGGACCTTCTACAGCCCTATCCAGCTCTTCTAGAGTAACTGCCTGTCTCCTGGAATCTCCTCCATGCTCTGGAGACTGTGCTGGGAGACACAACAAACCTTCTGGCAATGGCACGTATTGATGTGCCATTCTGGAGGTGTTAGACTTCCTGTGCAACCTCTGTAGGGTCCAGGTATTGCCTCATGCTACCAGTAGTGACACTGACCCTAGCCAAATGCAAAACTAGTGAAATACCTGCCCATCTAGTGCACCTGTTGTTAATTTCATTAACACTAAAACAACTGAAACTGATTAACAACCCCCTCTGCTACTTAACTGACCAGATTGATATCCCAGGAGTTTAAGTGACTTGATGCTATACTCTGATTAAAAAGTGTTCCTTTAATTTTTTTGAGCAATGTATATTATGTTTGGGGGTTATAAGTAGTTTTCTAGCAAAAAAATTACTGATTTTTAGTTGTAAACAAAAAGTGTCAGAACAGGCCTGGTCTTCAAGTGATTTGCATATGCACTCATAGGGATATTTAAAAACAAGCACTTCGAAAGCTGTTGCTGTGCTCACTTACATGCCTTCCCAGTGCAGCCACTAAAAGACCAAACACTGCTCAGAGATTGATCATGCAGTCTGTAAGGTCCCTCGCTCACTCTCCCAACTAAATAGGCTCCGCCCTATGCATTACAGCAACATAAAGTCATCAGGGGCATGGATAGCTTTGAACAATGGACTCCGAACACATCTTTTCTATGGACTGAGCACATTTGTCTGCATCCAGTTTTTTAGTTCTCAGTTGTGATTAGTGACTATTGATGTTTTTTTGCAACATTGACACTTTTATTTGATAACATTCATACTTTGTGTATTTGTTAATTTTCACATTATTACACTTTTTATTCATTATTATCTGTCAGTGACACACAGAGCCATTAATTTCATAATATTGTGTTAACTAGAAAGTTGATGTTTTGTACACATGTTGTACCCCTACAGCAAACAAAAAATAGACATGTATGATAAAAACTTTCAAATGCTCATTTATTCAGACTGCTTATGCCATTAACATCAAATCTCTCATGACTTTGTTGACTACCAAAAACATATGTATTGCTATGAAAAGTAATGTTTAACAAGTGTTCAAGTATAAAACCTTCTGGTAATAGATTATGTGATGCACTTCCTATTGGTGTACATTTTGATATCTGCTTTCAAGGAACTTATATGCCCTGCTGTTTGGAGTGCTAATATTTGGAATATTTCTACCTTGTCTGCTCGATACCTCAATATACCATTATAACAAGCGTCAGTCAAATCGATGTTCTGATTCTCTGGCTGCCAGGCAGAAGCAGCTCCTGCACTACGATATGCATCCTGAATTTAAGTTTTGAGGGTGATTACCCTCTTTTTGGTCTGCTCATAATGCAGCTAAAACAAGTAGTGATTAGGAGTTATGGGCAACAACTTCATTTCTGCTCATTTTTCATCAGTCCAGTTTTCACAAAGCAGCACTCGAGTATATTGTTATATTTTGCTACCTCAAAGATCAATATATATCCTAGGGTATAACTACAGGTGGTGCAGAGGTGGTAATTACTCCTGGGACTATGAGGTTAGAGGGCCCAATAACAATTGCAGCCCTACTGTATTTACGTGCTGTGTGCCACATTACATTTCAAACCAAATCAAAAAGTGTTTTTTTTCCCCTTTTTTTATCTGCTGTTTAAAATGCTTCTATTTGCACATGTTTTTTTCTGTTTTGGATAAAATGGGGAAAAGTTAGATGTCCTGTCAGGTTTTATCAGTATATGGGTCTCTGTTACACTTCCCCCTATTTCTTGTTCTGTGGAAATTGTGCTTCACAGAGAAACAGAGAGAAATAAAAAGCAGATAAGGTTTCTAGCATTCCCCTTCTTAACCCCTTCCTGCCACCACCACCAATTAGTGATGTAGAGTGCAGAGGTCAGTAGTATGTAACACAGAGCATAGAGGTCAGGAGAGTTAATTTAAATCTCAGGTATCAGTAGTAAGTAATTTAGTGTTCAGAGGTCATGAGTATGTAACTCAGGATGCAGGGGCAGTAGTAAGTAACACAGAGTTCAGAGGTTGGTAGCATGTGGTGAAGTGTGGAGGGGACAGTATGTAATGTAAAAATGCAGAGATTCATTCCAAATACATGGTGAGAGGTGAATTGGCTCCTGTCTACATTGGCCCTAGTATGTGTATTTATGAATATAATCCCCCTCGCTAGCATTCAGTCAGTTGTCACACAAAGCCCCATCTTCGACGCATTTCATTCAATAGACTTCCTCCTGAGTCTGTTAAGAATTGTCTGTTTTGTTATTTTCTTTTTCTGTAAATATTTTCTTGCAGAATTGTTTCTTTGCTTTCATTAAAACATTATTTAGAAATCATTTTGCTATATCTCTGGATGCTCTAACCCAGGGTTTCTCAACCAGGGTTTCATTGAACACTGGGATTCCTCTAGAGGCTGGTAGGAGTTTCTTGATATGAACAATTTCTGCCTCTGAGATAAGTTCCCACTGATTTTTTTAGCTATCTGTAAGGGGGGGCTAATTCTTCCCAGTAACCATAAGTGTAAGGAGCATTATTTTCACTGATCATCACACTAATGTATCATGAGTTAAATATAGTAATTTTAAGCATGGGTTGCCCGAGTTCTTTCAAGGGTTCCTTTTTGTTGAAAAGGTTTAGAAAGGCTGCTGTAACCAGAAATGAAAGAAATTATTGCTGCTTTGAAAAATCTACATTATTGTAACTCTATTTCATTCCTATCTGGGAATGGTAGCCAATATACTTTTTTCTTTTTAAAGGTCAGAATTGAAATACAGATGCTGCAAGTGAGGTATATTTCCATTAAAACATGGTCACCCTTTGTGTGCTTAAGGGTTAAATGCGTAGTTAACTTGTCTCAGTGATGATCATTCTCAGTCTACTGAGGTTCATGTTCCACATGACTGAGGGACATGCAGAATATCGAGGTTAATCACTTACTAGCCATCTAAAAAAGACAACCACCCCTCAACCTTCCTCACCTGAAATAACCACACAACTCTCCTTCCATGGTGTCAAACGGCCATAGCAGCCCATTTATTTAACATAACAACTATTTCATAACAATGCATCAAGTTCAATCAATGTATTAACTGAACAGTAATGATCCCATAGGTCCAAGGTCCTCAGAAGCACTGATAACCACATCAAATAACCTGCCTCTATCTGCTACCCAATTAGAAGGCCCCCAGCAGCTACTACACCGCCTCGGGGACAATGCTACAGCTACGTAGTCCCAGATACAGCCCATTAACTCCAACATTACCAATGTAACCTTAAAATTGGGAAGGGACACCTATACCGACAATGGGCCCAAACCACAATCCTCAAAAATGTTCCTCCAGCACCGCCTTCAAAGACCCAGTGACCCCTGCCAGCTGCCATGACAAAACACAAGGACAATGACCTCAAGACATAAAATTCAAATAAAAGAAAGAAAAAAAGAGCCCAAAAAAGGCAAGACAACCACAATGGACAGAACCAAGAACATCAAACAAAAAACACCAACGAAACAGGTCCATGGAGAGAGGGCTAGAGAAACCTCACCAGTGCTGCCACAAGCTCTAACTGACCCTCAACAAGTCCAGCCTCCTCTCCTCAGAACCTCCCTCTTCACTCAAAACCTCCAATCAGGTAAGCAACCACCCCTTACTAATGAATATACACCCACCCTATTAGATTCTCTGCCTCGTCTGCAAGCCCCAGTCATGCTGGCTCTCCCCTTAGCTTTGCTCAGTTTCAGGCCATGTACTAACTGGAAAATCTCTGTTTTGGCTGATGCTGGGAGTGAAACACTTCACACCTCCTGTTCCAATGCAACAGGTAAATACAAAAATCTTCTTTATTGCATAAAGGAGTAAAACTATTCCATGGCAAACTTACGCTAACCGTTTCAGTCTAAAAACAGACCTTATTCATAGCTCCTCATACCGTCTGCTTCTGTAAAATTCACTCACTCGACCTCAGATACAGCATTGCATTGCAGAGTAAGGCAAGTCCTCCCTGGAATCCCTTTGGATTTGACATATGACACATCAGTGCCAAGGAGGAGCCTGGGACTTATAGGCTCTGTGAAGCCTATTGAAGATTTTATGAGGTGGCAGGTGGGGGTCAGTAGCTGAGGACATGGTGTGATCATGATCTACCTGTCATATGGCAGTGATCAATGGGTAGATTGTGATCAACCTCTTGCTGACCATCTGCATAGACATTACCATCTCACTGGCTGCGCTGAACAATAAAAGACTTTTACATTTTTCTCTCGCCTATGACAGATGTTTTAATCTGCCAGCTACCTCATCTCAAAAAAGCAGAACAGATCACCAACACCAAGGGGAATGTAGCTCAGTAGAGTGCATATTTTTTTTTTTTTTAAGGAAATGTGAAATGGTCATGTGGTAGTGGTTTTCTGATTTTAAATTATCACATTGACAGTCAGGGCTGTTCACACTAGCACACAGCCCAAAACACTGATGCCAGCACACTAAATTGAAGCATTTTAATGTGCAGGTCCCAGCATTTATAAGCTGCAGAGCCATGCAGCAGGGAACGGAATGAAGTGCATTTTATCGCATCACACAGCCACCCTTTTTTTTTGGAGAGAACGTTATGTGAAGTGCATGTAGCACTACCCCCTTAGGAATCGCTAGAGATAAAGGTCCCCCTATAGTCCTGCACAGCCATGCTACACACATTTCCTCGAAATCTTGCACTCCAGAGACAGTAAACAGTCCTTGAACTAGGGAATGATAACATGGATGGTGATGAGGGATACATGGGATGCCCAAGGAACTGTAAAACTGGGAACAACTTCTTGGAACTATGCACACGTAGTCAGAAGGGTTTTCTCTTCTCTTATTAGAGAGCTAGCCAACCTCTCCTTGAGTACCTCCTCAGACCCCAGTTGAAATCTCCTCTTCACCCAGCTGCCTGAGGGAATCCCTGGCTAAGATGTCCCAGAAGCTGCCACCTTAAATTAAAGCAGTCCAAGAAGGGGGGGGGGGTAGACAAGTTTCTCACTCAAGATTACCTTTTTCCTGGCACAAGGGGTGTGGGGTTACTCACTCAGTCTCTCTTGAAAGCTTGTGGATTGGTGGCCGCCTTCAGGCATTATCTCCTTCCCTGCTAGGCTCCACACACCATCCTGCTCAGTCCATCTTCCACCCGAACTCTCCTGCTGCTGAGCAGTCACGGTCATTTTTAAGGACTGTCCTGACCCTATTCCAAGCTTCCTGCTTGGGGATTAACTAGGATCCCTTGAGTGTGAAGACCAGCCACTCCTCACCCCCGCTTACTGAATTCTTGAGCTTTCTCCAAGTCTCTAGATCAGAGGTAAGTTCCAGAGAGCTGGTCTGCAGAGCCTCTCAGCCCTGACCAAAATTTGTACCCTATTGACTATTCCTCCAGGATGTTACTCAGCCTATAACTAATAAATTGAATTATCTAGCTCCCCCTAGCTACTTAGGAGGGTGCTGCATGCACAAGTGCCACTTCCTGCATGAAACTGCTGTTTAGTGACACGCAGGACCATCCAGAGAGGTATGATATTATGCAAATATGTCTCATAATATCACACAGCTCTGGAAAACAGTGAAACCCTGAGTTCTGGTGTGAATGTGACACATAGAAAAACATTTTCTGTGTGTAATTGCAGTTACATGTGTTAATCCATGATGAAAATGGCCGGTAACTGCACATAATGTGAATGAGCCATTAGAAAGAGAGTGTTCGTTTACACAAAAGGTAGTGGTGGCTTGGTGCAGACTTCCAGCAGAGATACTGAGTCAATCAGTAAGCGATGTAAGCTGAAGTTTAGCCTAAAAAAAATCCCCACAGCTTTAATCACATCCCCTACCTGCAATAAAGTATGTCCTATGCTGTGCAGGCAGCTGGATCCTGGAGAAATCTTCACTGCAGGAATGCCCTGTCCTCTTCTTGTCTCTGAACTTTCAGTGTTGCAGTGGTTAACACCTCTTGGTCTTCAGCCAGAGCAGCAGTACAGATGGTCTGGCAGGGATATGCCCCCGCATTTCTCCTCCTCAATTGAAAAAAGGTTCTTCATTTAATTCTGATTGAGTCTAATCAGTCTGATCTTTTCCATTCACCAATTGTGTAACAGGCAGAGTTATCAATGTGAGAATATTTCTCAATGGAGGAGGAGGAATGAGGAAGTCCTGAAGCTGTTAACCAATGCAGGGCTGGAAATTCTGATACAGGCAGAGGACAGGCATCCCTGCATTGAATGTTTCTCCAGGAGCCAGCTGCCTACACAACACAGGACATCCTTCATTACTGGTGCAGTGATTTAACTAAAGCTGTAGGTCTTTTGTATTTCAATGGTTTTTATTAATTTATAAACATTTCAAGAAAACGTGAGCAACAAGACACGCCCATGCAGGGGCTATCAATTGCACATAAAAAGTAAAGAAAACAGTGCTCTAACACCAACAGAGCAAAAGGTGTGCCCACGCAAGGGGTATCAATGGCACATAGATTACAAAAACAGTGATATAACACTGACAATAGCTCAAAGGCAGCTGTCCACCACCTCACAAAAGACAAACAAAAATAGAAAGGAAAGAGGAGCAGAAAAGGAAGAAGAAGACAAGAGCAGGATCAGGGGTCCGGGAACGCCAATACCGAACAACATCACAAACCCAGACTAGCTGGGGTGGGGGGAGCGTGGGAAAAGCATATGTCAACCATGGCTCCAATATTTTCAAAAATTTCCATTGGGAGTCGTTACAGATACTCGACATCTGCTCATTGAGCATCAGAGTGGTCATACAGTCCCTCTTCCCCTGAAGAGGGACAGACAGGCTTTTCCATGCCTGAGCAATTGTTCTAGTGGCTGACAAAAATAAATAAGAAGCCAACTTCTACTGGCGAGCCAACAGGCCCGGTATGGGACAATGAAGCAAAGCGTACGAGCCTCCCGGCCTATGGAGAGTTGGAACAAGGTGAAAAGGAGGCCAAATACACAAGACCAAAAACGAATCAGTTTTGGGCATGACCACCATATCTGCAACACATCTCCACGATGAGAAGCTGTAGGTTTTTTTAGCAAAAATTCAGGTTTATCATAGAACAAAAGGCAATACAGTTTTTCCTTTTGGATAGGGTAAAGGAGGGCTATACTACCTGCCAGTTTTTTTTTCCATCTGTGCCCTTTTAGGGAGATTTCCCTTAACTTCCTGTCTCATAGACAAAACAGGAAGTGAAAGGAAATCTTTCCAAGGTGATGAAGTCCCTAGTTGTCACCAGGGTCAACAGAACTAGTGTCCCCATTGGAAGATTTCCTATTCTAATGACAATCCAAAATTTGGGATTGTCTTTCACTCTTGGCGATAACAGTACACAAAATAAATAGAAAAAGATGAAGCACCCTAATTGGGCCACAGGCTGTAATAAAAAGCTGAAGGGTACAAATATAATCAACAGATTCTCACGAGCAGTCTCAAATACTACAAATCTACTCCCTTATATGCAAAATCAACAACTACAATACAGAAAGCAGCTCACATGTACATATACTCATAACGTCTGCGTGATTCAAATAAATAAACATATAGTGCTGCACTTCCTTTAAATAGTGCCTAAAATATATGTGAATGCAAACAAAATTATATTAAAAATAGTGAACATATATAATTGCAAAGTCTCTTATTATTGTGATCTCTTCAACTTCAACAAACTTCATAACTCCATATCTTCATAAAACGTAATCCTCCACCACAAACACCAGATGTACCCTCACTTGGAGTTTTTGACCTTTACATATAGTAAGGTCAAAAAACGCATGTGTCCCTTGAAGTGGACATAAACTGGCCGGTGTATTTTGTATATTGGCTCTTCCTCAAAAGAAAACTGATCCCTTTAATCTTTCCTCCTCCACTCAGCATACATGTAAAAAAAACAATTAGTAAAACACACTAGCGCTTTATCCTTTAAAACATACCACTTTATTAAAAACATAAAAAATGGCCACTCACATTGTGCAGGTGCTCAATCGCACCAGATATTATGCGCATATGGATCTAAAAATGCCCTTTATAAGCATACACAGAAAGCCTCCGCTCCTCTGATGTGACAATGTAAGTGTATCAGCAAATCTCGAGCGTCGTGACGTTATCAAGCCCCTCCCCTATGAGTTGCGCCACAGGGTCACATAGCTTCCCTCTCCACTCAACCTGCTGGTTGAACAAAAAACAAACTGTGCATGTATACCCTGTTTAACATACCGGGCACAGAAACAGATCTGTTGCATTGAATCAAAGCCATATGTATGCTTTGATTCCGTTCATTTGAAGCTTACATAGAGGTGAGTACTCTTGATCTCCATTTGACAGTGCAAGGCTAAACACCAAACACCAGTGTTGTCACATGGCCCCCTATACCTGGAAATGCAGGGGTTTTTTTTGGACCCAGTGGTTAAACAGTGGGGGAGTGAAGGAAACATACGTGTATAAAGTGCTGGAGATTTTCTTTATTGCGACTCTTCATGCAACTCATCCTCATTGACGCCTAGAAACGAGCTAAGGTTCAGTTCTGAACTCAAAGGAAACTATCACATGATAGCAAGCCACTGGCCCAGTCAGCTGCAAGCATGGAATTCCTTATCCTGCAGCCTAATAAAGAGTCAGGGATGCTGGTGATATCCTTGACGCAGTATGGCCACATGACCATATTTGAGCAATGTGATATTAGGTAATATATGTTACCATCATTCCTACCTCTTTTTTACATTTAGCTGTGAGGTGGCTAATTTCACAGGTGTAGTAACCAGCCCCGCTGCCACCAACCTCTCAAAGTCTATGGTAAGCTGAAATATGCTGTAACTGGATGGGACTGAACACTGCTCACAGTAGTACTTCCATTTAGTGCCATATGTATTCAGGAACATATGACTGCAGCCAGGACTGGGAAAAGGAGAGGGCAGATGGGTTGGCTTCCCTGGGCACAGCATGTATTATAGAATTGAGGGCACTTCAACTTCCTTCTACTATAAGACTGATAGGAGCAGGGGCGGACTGACAACTCATGGGGCCCCCGGGCAATAGGGGATCATGGGGCCCCTGTGTCCTTGCCCAAACTCAAAAAAACCTATGAAAAAGGTACCAGGGGGATTTCATGGGGCCCCCTACCGACCCTGGGCCCTCGGGCAGTGCCCGAGTTTCCAAATGGTCAGTCCGCCCCTGGATAGGAGTAGTGGCAGTGGTATCACTACTTCTGCCAGCCCTGCACTGGAAGCAGCAAGGAGAAGAGGAGAGAGCCAAAAGAAGATGCATGCTGTGCTCTCTCCCCCCCCCCATTCATGAGCTTGCACATTAAGGTGGGAGGGATGCAATTTGACATCCTTGACCTGGGCACTGGATGATCTAGTCCCTGCACTGACTGCAATGTAGGTATTCTGCATTCAGGGCATACATCCCTTAACATGTAGCATATTTCAGCCTGCCATAGACCTAACAGGTTGCAGGCAGCAGGACTGAACACTGCCCCTACAACTTCCGGGCTCACTAGAACGCAGAGACTGGATGCACATGGGCTAAATGCCTAGTGTGCACGTAACCTACAACCAGGGGCGGACTGACCATTTGGGAACTCGGGCAATGCCCAAGGGCCCAGGGTCAGTAGGAGGCCCCATGAGATGCCCCTGGTACCTTTCATAGGATTTTTTTGGGTGTGGTTTGAATGTGGGATAGCACACAGGGGCCCCATGATCCCCTATTGCCCAGGGGCCCCTTGAGTTGTCAGTCTGCCCCTGCCTACAACCCTCAATTCTTAAGTATAAATGTCAGTTAGGTATGAGCATTTTAAAGTTGAAAGCCTTTTTTGCTTTCCCCAACAGACACCTCACTGAGACTCACTGTTATTGTCAAAAGGAGCAGTATTTTATGAAGCGATAAACTATGACGTTTTCTGAACTGATTTTTACAGTAAAAACACCCCAAAAAATCAATATAATAATGTGAGTGCAGTAAACTCAGCTGATCCATGCAGTGATGCCTCTGGTAAATAGAAAAGTCAATTTTAGATTGAAAAAAAAGCAAAATAACACGCAGTAAAATAACCACCTGCCTTATGTTTTTTATTTTAATTTGAGCTTTTTTATTTATTGATTCTGAAGGGCAGTGTTCTCGCCCAGGCAGAAGTGTATGCTGTTGCATTGTCTGCCATACAGATGTGTGTTTTAATGCCCTGCTTTCTGGTAGAAGTATCCTAGTCCTGGCTTATGGGATAATGCTGTTCTGATGAATGTTCTGCCAGGCAGGACTTAAAAGAAAATCATATACACTAAATCAAAATGTTATCATATCTTCTGTCCAACAAAAAATTAATGCCTTTACAATAAAGTCCATCATTTCTTGATTACAATACAGTTTTGTACTAAATGAAAATCTACAGAAAATAAATCCTTACCATCTGCTGTCCGAGCTGGATTTTACTGGAGTTGGTTTCAGAAGCACCACTGAAAAATTATGAGCTAAGTCACTGAAAATTAGATGGGACCCCTGCGGTCTAATCCTTTGTAACCAGCCAGTTCTCTCTGGACTTTCTATGTTTGATTAGAGCCACTGTAATTAAAGAAATTACTAAACAGACAGAAGCCGTCTGGCCAGACCTTGGTTACCATATTGACTATGTGCTGTTTTATTATTCAAATAAACCTGTTATGCTATTGTTCACCCAGTCTTTTGTTATGTATATATTGTATAGCAGTATATACTAATCATTGCTAGGCATTAAAGTGTAACTCTGCATTTCCATCTCAACATTTCATGAGGATTATGGCTGGATTCACACTTACAGTATGTATTTTGGCTCTGATGCATTTTGCATTGAAATGAATAAAAATGCACTCCAGCACATATTGTTGCATGTTGACACATGTTCAAATGTACATGGCAATGCACTTTACGTTGCATGTCAATATCCATTATTATTATACAGGATTTATAAAGCGCCAATAGTTCGCTCAGCGCTGTACATTACAAAGGGGGACAGAACATGTGACAGAACAATACCAATACAATGCAAAACATGAGGGGATTGAGGGCCCTGCTCTTTCGAGCTTACAATCTAGGAATGACCTGTGTTGATGTGTGCCATGATGCATTTTGTGCCGTTATGTGTTTTGATATATTTCTGGTAATTTCAATGGAAAATGCATCAGGACAAAGCACATAAGTGTCAATCCAGCCATAATTTTTTTTTGTATTTTTTGTATGTGAAAAATAACCCTTGGCCCAGTCTAATTTTTTATATTACCCTTTGTCTTGATTTAACGACATTCAGACTAATTCTGCTGTCTAAGCAAAGCCTATTTTCTAAAGCAGCGGTGAGTGGCACTGCTCAAGATAAGAATCAGATAAAAAAAGGGAGAAGGGGAAAAAAGGAGGCGTTATTTAGAATTAAAGCAGTTGTAAACATCAGACATGAAATAAGCATGAACAAAGCCTATTCCTCTGTAGTTTTTACTTGTCTCTGTTCAAAGCACTAAGCGTCATTTCTGTCTGCTACTTTGTTCCTCTGCTATTACTATGAATCACTTCTAACAAGTTTTCCTGACACCAACAGAAGAAAGGTGACAAGGGAGGAACCTTCAGCAGATTGACAGCCTCAGCTCTGTTCCTATGTGCGGTGTGAAGAGGGTTGTGTCTCTTCCCTCCAATCAGCTCTCAGAACTCTTCTCACTGAGCTCTACAGAGTGTAATTTAAGCTCTCTGCCCCCTTTTTGCTGACATCTCAGACAAGCTTTATACATTCAGGGCTTTGAACAGATGTACAGTAGAGAGAAGACTGCAGATATACAGGTAAAACTTATGTAGGAGGATTTGTTTCATCTCTGTCTATCACCTGAGGCTTCACTGGGTATATGCCAGTCACTTCACTGTGTAGATGCAAAGGGTTTATAACCACTGTAAGTGGTCTTATAAGGTTCCAAAGTATTACACATTTGTTAAATACGGCTGACACTGATGTATCTGCAGTTTTCATGTATTTCCCCCATGGTTTTAGCCAAAGTAGCATAGACTTCTATTAGGTAATGCGTTTTTGCTGCATTTTCTGAAAGTGCACCAAAGATGCAGCATGCAGGACTTTTGATGCTCTTTTTAAAAAATGCAGCATGCATAACCTAATAGAAGTCTATGGGGCTACAGGTAAAACAGCTGGTAAAATGCATGAAAACTGCAAATGCAACCACCCTGCAGCCAAACCGTGGCGCACCAGTGTGAACCCAGCTTAAAAGTACAAGCATTGTTTATTATTCACCATATCATAAAGAATATCATTGTAAAATTATAGAAATATGTGGCTGTAACTTTTTCAATACTACAATTATTTTTTTTTATATAGTGAATAATACACATTTTTGTAACCCCTCCCCCTTTTTTCTTTTCTTATAGGAGATAGCAAAGTAACAAAGTATGAAAGTGCAAAATGAAAGAAAAAGTTCATCCCAATTCATGCCCCAGGGTAGGGTAACAAAAAGAGATTATTAATGGCAAATAGTCTTACATGGATTAATAAATTGTTACATTTATTTATTCCAAAGTATCAAAAAGATATAAAAAAGTATCGGTAATCTCTAAATTGTAAACATAGAATGCAGAGTTCACCTTGACCAAACCAAAGTGTATAACACATGCATATACTGTAAAATGAAAGTACATTATTGTGACGTCCGGACTTCACAATGAAAAATATGTAGCACAAGATTATAGTGTGGACAATCACCGCATTCCCATAGGTATCCAAATTTAACTAGGTATAGAGTTGTGGCCCCGGGGACCATACTCATGGCCTATCTGCTTCTGCCACATTGATCCAAATTCAAGATCCCAGTTTAGATTACTCCACTCATATGAGGTGTTGGCTAGCGCAAGTAAAGGTATCTTACATATTCCACAAGTTTTTGGCATTAAAAAGCTATGGGCAGATATCCAACAGCAGCAGATTGACCAATGCTATCAGCTTTTTCTTTAAATTGATGGTATCACTTTCAATAGAGTGTTATATTCAGATGATATGCTGACTTAAAGTCCATTTATTTATTTGATATCCTCTATGGATTAGAAGGCTGCATTATTAGTAGAGACAGCTGAGCAGCAAGCAGTCAGCAAAAGTTCAGAGGAATTATCAGCAATTGTGTGATCAACCTTTCAGGTGGATTTTTTCGCTAGTCCAATTGACTTTCCAGCCAATATCCATTAAGTATTGAACTAAGCCCTAATTGTAAATCATCATCTTTGGCAAATAACAAATCTATACTGAATGAAGGTGCGTTTCCCTACGCACCATCTGGCCAATTGATGAATCTAACATACAGTATATAACCTTTAGTCAAATGTATAAAAAATGTATGCTCAGCTGTAATTAATGCCTATTGGAGTGGAATGTACTGCACACAACAATATAACTGGATACCATTGCAATTATTTACCTTACATCCAAATGGTTAATAACACCAGACCAAATCAAATACATTTTTTGGACTTGGAGATTAAAAGGGGTGAAGGAGGCAATATTAATACAACAGTCTATCAAAAACCGACCTCCATGAATAGCCTGTTACATTGGGGAAGTTCACATCCAGCAGCCTTGAAAAGAGGAACTCCAACTGGTCAATTTATCAGAGCAAAGAGAAATTGCTCAATGGAAGGGGCATTCCAAATAGAGAGTCAAAAATTGTTTGACAGATTTATGAGACGTGGCTATCATAAGACTGATTTGATTAAATCCTATGAGAACGTGAAAGGGGTTCCAAGAGAATCTCTGTTGGGTCTGAAAACCATAAAAGTGGATGACCAGCAAGGCATGGGTATCAAAGGTAAATATTCAAATCAATCAGGGCAGATTTTCATCATCATACAGAGATATTGGAACATTTTGCATGAGGACAAATATCTATCACAAATCCTATCTAAAGACCCCTAGATAACCTATGGACGGGGTAGAAATTTGAGAGACATGTTAGTACATAGTCATCTAGAAAAAACCTCTAAAACATCAATGAAACACACTTGGGTACCTGAGAAACCAAAAGATAGTTTCAGGTGTAGTCACTGTAAGGCATGTACTTTCTTGAGCAATACCAAGGAGTTTATTAACCCTAAAAATGGGGAGATTACAATAACAGATTTCTATAATTGCAGCACAGAGGGGGTGAGTTATACTTTAAAATGCCCATTCCCCCTAATATATGTAGGAAAAACAATTTGCCCCTTTAGGAGATGAGTTCTTGAACATGTGAAAGATATTGCTCGATACAAGGATAGACCAGTAGCAAGATATATGATACAAAAACATGATGGTAAGACTGACCTCTTAGACTTTTGGATTATTGACAAATATGATATGGGTCCTAGAAAAGGAGACCTAGATAAATGTCCTTTGAAACTTGAAGCAAAATGGATTTTTCCTTTAGGCTCAAGGGCACCTTTTGGTTTAAATGAAGGATTTACCTTCCTTCCTTTTGTGTGTGATTAGGGATTCTGTGCTTTTTGCTTGATTTTACTCCATAAATGCTATATAATAGTATGAACTGTAATTTTGGTCCTTAATTAGTGGGACATTAACAGTGTTTGAGAGCACCAGCAGTGTCTATTGTGTTGTGGACTGATGTGCTGCTGTGGTGTTGTTTTTTGTCCACAAGATGGCACCTGTTGAGGTACTTATCATGTGCAGTTTTTTGTCTACAAGATGGTGTCTGTTGAGGAACTGAGCATGTGTGGGGGCCATTTTAATGGCCATCTCTATGTATAGAGGTGAAACAAATGATAGGTGCCATTTTGCCACCATGTGCAGCTGAGCACAACTTCCAGCCACTATGTGACCTATTTTTATCCTTTATACTCCTGACGAAGTTCTGTTTTCTGGAGAGAAACATATAGAGTTTCTTTTTTTCTTTGGGAGCACTTTTTTAATGCACATGGTATTTACTCCTCTCCCCCCTTTTTTGGAGAGGTCCGTACTGCATTTTACAGTGCATCATTTGCATTCCTCAAGACAGTGAGGTATTTTTGGTGGATATGGTGACATCTGGGGCTTATCCATGAGAGGCTGACATTTAAGCCCGTAGATGAGTGTACCCGTATTACATATCTGAAGCAAGATAGATTATACTATCTAATTATTTTGGTCCATGGGGTAACTCCATTTCCTTAGAAGAGATTATATATTCAAGCTGATAGGCTTATGATCAAAATACAGTGCCTCTTTGTATGCCATCACTTCATCTAAAACAGTATGGTATTTGATTTGGTCTGGTGCAGGGGCGGACTGACCATTTGGAAACTCGGGCACTGCCCGAGTGCCTGGGGTCAGTAGGGGGCCCCATGAGATGCCCCTGGTACCTTTTTCATAGGCTTTTTTGAGTTTGGGCAAGGACACAGGGGCCCCATGATCCCCTAGTGCCCGGGTGCCCCACGAGTTGTCAGTCCGCCTCTGGTCTGGTGTTATTAACCATTTGGATGTAAGGTAAATAATTGCAATCGTATCCAGTTATATTGTTGTGTGCAGTACATTCCACTCCAATAGGCATTAATTACAGCTGAGCATACATTTTTTATATATTTGAATAAAGGTTATATATTTTAGATTCATCAGTTGGCCAGATGGTGCGTAGGGAAACACACCCTCGTCCAGTATAGATTCAATATCCATTAAGGTTAACAGGTAAGATCACACGAATTGCTTAACATGGTAAGAAGCATACAGCAAGCACAAACAAAAGATTTGAAATGCAGACAGCAACCAAGCACAGTTAAGGTTTCCAATTGAGGTCAATAAGTGAAACAGTCAGAAAGGATAAGCAGGTAAATCATAGAGAGTTATCCATAACCCAAGCTCTACCCTACCATACCGCAGTCTTTTATGGGGAGCAGCATATGACGCCATATCTTCCTTCACAGCAACAGTCCACATGTACATGTTGCTCTTACCACACCTCAAGGACTTTCATTATCTTTGGTTAGGAAGTATCTTCCTTCTGGTGCATGTTTTTGGTCCCAATAGTTTCTGATTTCTCTGCTGGGCCCTCCCATGTTGCAGATTCTTCTATAGAGTCTCCTTCTAGGCATTCTCCTAATACCCCCAGGTAAGGTGACAGCAGGAATTACCCTTGTGTAAGTTCACTTTTTAACAGCAACTTACTCCATGTTCAAGTTGCCTATTGTTGAGGTCTTTAGTGCAAGTTTACTTATGTATTTCAGGCTGACCTTAGTCGCCAACCTTGCTTAAATGATAACTTCACCTTTTCTGGCAAAATGTAATTTTTCATAATAAATAAAAGCGTTTTACAATGCCATTTCTGGCCCAGCCATCCCAATGAGCTTTTATCTCACTTACCTTATCCTCAGGAGGTTTAAAACCTTGTCAATTTATTTTAATTTTTTTTTTAGATTCTATAGATCCTGTAGATCATCTCTCAGCATTCACTTCCTGTAGATCATCTATCAGAAGCCTTCACTTTCTTGTTACATCACAGAAGAGGGTGTAATATGGTTTGTTCACCACCTTGGACCACACCTCCCTCATTACAATACTACCTTCCACCCACTTTCCATACAGTCTTATTGTACTATCTCCTTTGGAACTGACATCAGCTATGTAAAACAAGGACACATACAAATTAATAGATTGTTCAGGTGTGTCCTTCTATTTCATAGTTCTGGTAAGTATAAAGGAAATTGTACAGATTGTACAATCAGATTGCATAGTGCATGGCCAGCTTTATACAAGTACATAGGAGGGAGGGGACAGAGACACCCAGCTTTCAGGCCCCATTCACATTTCTATGTAGTGAAAACTCACATTCCTTTATGCATTTGTTTTGGATGTTTTGATGCATTTTCACTCTTGAATGGGCTGCCCTACACGCAACAATCTCCCCAGAGAAGAACCTTTTCTGGAGTAGAGCATGGTGCGTTATGCAGTTTTTGGTGCATTTCCTGCAACTGAGGTGCCTTTAACATGTAATGACAACACAAACATGATGCACATTTGCAGCTTGTTTCTGAAACACATGGCAAAGCGTGCATTTTCTGTGCAGTTTGTTGTGCATTCAAAAACACACAGATGTGAATGGAGCCTCATTGTTCTTGTGTAAACAAACCAATTTCACTTTCAGGCTCCACTCATACCTAGAGTAGTGGGAGCGCATGTTTTTTGGCTTGCTTTTCCCGTGACAAGCATAGGGCAGTCGATTGATTTCAATGGGCTGTGCTACACACGTGTCAAAGTAGCTCATGGGACATTTTTGCGTAGTGCTAGTTGCATGTTTTTTACTGTGCATTTTGCTGCGTTTGTCACCCGTTTTTGCATGTGGCAAAATGTGTGTTTGCTCCTGTGTTTGGCGTGCCGTTAACAAATAATGACACTGAAAGCTCAACTAGGTAATTTTAGGTGTTTACATTTAGCCAATGTACAATCTCCTTTAGATTTACCAAAATTGTTCAATAGGAGGACAAACCATCTATCCAATAACTCTGCATCCAATCAGACAGGACCTTGTACTACATCACTGGTCTCCCCTGGGCCCCAGGGAGGTTAGCATGCACCCTTAGCCTGTATGAAGGGATGATGGGGAAGGCAGGCAAATGCACGGGTGGAGAGATGCTGGGGATGCTGTGAAAAAATAGTTCATGGGTGAAAGGTGTGTGTTTTAATGAGGTCAGTGCAGGATGTGTGTGCTAATGTGGTCAGATGGTAAATTCCTTTCTGTGTCTTACTGGTTTCTCTGTCCTAAATCTACATACTAGCAAGTGATGAAGCTTTCTAAGAAATACAGCAAAGGCTAAGGTAAGGCCTTGTTCTCAAAATCAAATAAAGCTTTTAATTTTCCCCAGAGTGTAGTTAATGTGGCAGAGCTCTGCTGATTTCCATCATCCAATCATGTCCAAGCAAATATGTTTTTTTTTTGCCTTGGGCTTGATTGGGTATTCTTTACAAAGTGAAGCTTCATCACATTACATTTACTAAGTAAAATCAGACTAAACTACATTTGCATAGATACAGTCTACACTCACCAGCTTCTTTATTAGTGTTCAATTGCTTGGTAACACAAATTGCTAATCAGCCAATCACATGGCAGCAACTCAGTGCATTTAGACATCTAGACATGGTGAAGATGGCTTGCTGAAGTTCAAACTGAGCATCAGAATGGGAAAGAAAAGGGATTTAAGTGACTTTGAACGTGGTATGATTGTTGGTGCCAGGCGGGCTCGTCTGAGTATTTCAAAAACTGCTGACCTACTGGCATTTTCATAAAATGGTTTTCATAACCATCTCTAGGGTTTATAGAGAATGGTCCGAAAAAGAGAAAATATCCAGTGACGAGCAATTCTCTGAAAAAATGCCTTCTTGATTTTAGAGGTAAGAAGAGAATGGGCAGACTGATTTGAGATGATAGAAAGGCAACAGTAACTCAAACAACCACTCATTACACCCAAGGTATGCAGAATACCATCTCTGAATGCACTTCAAACCTTGAATCAAATGGGTTACAGCAGGAGAAGACCACACCGGGTGCCACTCCTGTCAGCTAAGAACAGGAAATGGAGGTTACAATTTGCACAGGCTCACCAAAATTGGACAATAGGAGATTGGAAACACATTGCCTGGTCTGATGAGTCTCTATTTCAGCT
This sequence comes from Staurois parvus, assembly GCF_062004578.1. NCBI lineage: Eukaryota > Metazoa > Chordata > Amphibia > Anura > Ranidae > Staurois > Staurois parvus. The sequence goes on along the minus strand of NW_028317866.1, from coordinate 5,859,390 downwards.
GTGACATTCAGGTGGTAGGGTCAGAATTTGGCATAAACAACATGAAAGCAAGGATCCATCCTGTCTTGTATCAATGGTTTAGGCTGGTGGTGGTGTAATGTGGGGGATATTGTCTTGGCATACTTTGGGCCCCCTAGTACCAACTCAGCATTGTTTAAATGCCACGGCCTACTTGAGTATTGTTGCTGACCATGTCCATCCCTTTATGACTCCAGTGTCCCCATCTTCTGATGGCTACTTCCAGCAAGATGATGCACCATGTCACAAAGCTAAAATCATCTCAAACTGGTTTCTTGAACATGACAATGAGTTTACTGTACTTCAATGGCCTCCACAGTTACCAGATCTCAATCCAGTAGAGCACCTTTGGGATATGGTGGAATGGGAGATTTACATCATGGATGTGCAGCCAACAAATCTGCAGCAACTCTGTGATGCTATCATGTCAATATGGACCAAGGTCTCTGAGGAATGTTTCCAACACCTTGTTGGGGGTCCAATCCGATACTAGCAAGGTGTACCTATTAAAGTGGCCGGTGAGTGTACTTGTCTTTAGTAAATCAACCCCAATATGTTTCTTCTGCATTAAAAATCCTGCATGTTTGCCAATTTGTTTTCCATAGAGAATCATGGGGGTTGCCCTTCAGCCCCTTTAGCCCCCCTGATTCATTAATTTACTGACCCCGAATAAATACACATGTTAGGACTTCTGGCTTATATGCTTCTATCCTGATCAAAGTCAATGATTCAGAGAACAATGAAGCCAAAGAGTCAACTTAACAGCCAAATCAGCAGTGATTTCATAAGAACAATGGCAGCTCACAAAGCATTAAATTACATTTAAGAGGAGTGCTCCTATGATGATGCTCTCTGCTTCTCCTTACCCCCCCCCCCCAAAGGGCTTTCTCCTCTCCCCCGCTGCCACTGCACTATGTCACATTGGGCTGTGGGATTCCCCCATTCTCATCCACTCCCCCTCCCTCCTGGCAAACAGGAGGAGGATCTTGGGACATGTAGTCCCATTAGGAGTGCTGCCAAATTGCAGTAATGGGGCTTAAACTACAGCCCCCACCAAGACCTGTAGGAGAAGGAGGAGAACTGAGGACTTTTCCTGGGCAGTTCACCATACAGTGAGGAACAGAAGTATTTGAACACCCTGCGATTTTGCAAGTTCTCCCACTTAGAAATTTTTAAAGAATTTATTTGTCTTGCACTGCTGAACATAAGTATTTGAACACCTGAGAAAATCAGTGTTAATATTTGGTACAGAAGCCTTTGTTTGCAATTACAGAGGTCAAACGTTTCCTGTAGTTCTTGACCAGGTTTGCACACACTCCAACAGGGATTTTGGCCCACTCCTCCACACAGATCTCCTCTAGATCTGCCAGGTTTCGGGGCTGTCGCTGAGCAACACGGAGTTTCAGCTCCCTGCAAAGATGTTCTATTGGATTTAGGTCTGGAGACTGGCTAGGCCACTCCAGAACCTTGATATGCTTCTTATGGAGCCACTCCTTGGTTATCCTGGCTGTGTGTTTCGGGTTATCATGTTGGAAGACCCAGCCATGACCCATCTTCAATGCTCTGACTGAGGGAAGGAGGTTGTTGCTCAAAATCTCACAATAAACGACCCCATTCATCCTCTCTTTAATACAGTGCAGTCGTCCTGTCCCCTTTGCAGAAAAGCACCCCCAAAGCATGATGTTACCACCCCCATGCTTCACAGTAGGGATGGTGTTCTTGGGATGCAACTCATCCTTCTTTTTCCTCCAAACATGACGAGTGAAGTTTAGACCAAAAAGTTCTACTTTGGTCTCATCTGACCACATGACTTTCTCCCATGCCTCCTCTGGATCATCCAGATGGTCATTGGCAAACTTCAGACGGGCCTGGACATGTGATGACTTGAGCAGGGGAACCTTCCGTGCAATGCATGATTTGAAACCATGACGGCGTAGTGTTCTACCGACAGTGACCTTTGAAACTGTGGTCCCAGCTCTCTTCATGTCATTGACCAGCTTCTCCCTTGTAGTTCTGGGCTGATTCCTCACCTTTCTTATCATTAGTGATACCCTACGAGGTGAGATCTTGCATGGAGCCCCAGTCCGAGGGAGACTGACAGTCATCTTTAGCCTCTTCCATTTTCTAACAATTGCTCCAACAGTTGATCTATTTTCACCAAGCTGTTTGGCAATTGCCCCGTAGCCCTTTCCAGCCTTGTGGAGGTCCACAATTTTGTCTCTGGTGTCTTTTGACAGCTGTTTGGTCTTGCCCATGCTAGTAGTTGGCGTCTGACTGACTGTGGGGTGGACTGGTGTTTTTAGAGAGCTCAGACAGGTGCTACTAAGTGAGATTAATGAGTGGAGTAGAGGTGGACTTTTTAAAGGCACAGTAACAGGTCTTTGAGAGCCAGAATTCTTGCTGTTTCTTAGGTGTTCAAATACTTATGTTCAGCAGTGCAAGACAAATAAATTCTTTAAAAATCATACAACGTGATTTCCTGAATTTTTTTTTAAATTCTGTCTCTCAGAGTGGGAATGCACCTACAATGTGAATTTCAGACCCCTCCATGATTTCTAAGTGGGAGAACTTGCAAAATCACAGGGTGTTCAAATACTTCTGTTCCTCACTGTAGGTCTGGGAGTGCAGCATGAGGCAAGAGAGTGTAAGGACCAACTACAGAGCTCTGTGTCTACATCCAGAGAGTATCATGCACGACCTGTGTGCTGAGGGTCTAAACCTTTGCCAGTATACAGCCCATGCTTGCTTACTTTCTTTTCATGTGATTAGGTGTTCTTTGCAAAGTGAAACTTCAACTCATTTACGAAGTTCTGAAGAGTCACTTGCAAAGTGCTGAATCTATATGTTAATATGAGTGAAAGATGCCTCCTCCATATGGTAAAACAAACAATATAGTAGATTTACCAATGCAACAAAAACTTGTCCGCTGCCCCTTTAAGTGTGAACCACACTTGAAATATGTGCAAAAAAAATTAAAGTAAGCGTTGGCCACATGTGCAACGGTACCAGCTAATTCTATAAATTGTAGTGAAATTACTAATTATTTAATGATGCAATTATTTCATTTGTCGTTGCACTACAATTTATAGTATTGGCTGGCACCATTGCACATTTGGCCAGCTCTTACTTTTCTTTCCTTTGCAGAATCTATATGCCTTTAGTAAATCCACCTCAGTGACTTTAGTGAGGCTTACATTTGCTTATGTATTTTTTGATCATATATTCTGTTTGGATTGACAAGGTTTGTGACACTCTTAGTTTAATATGGGCATTGACAATGCATTAGTCCAAAAGTTGTACTCAATAGAGAGCAAAAGTCATTCACTTGCAGTCTAGAGCAAAATTCCATTGTCCCCAATGGGAGTATGCCACCTTGTGGAGTTGATGAATAAATGTTACTGTTACTAATGTACATCAGTAAATAAAACTATAGCTTGTTACATCAAAGCCTCTTCAACAGGCCAAATATTAAATATAGGTTGTTATGATAATATATGGTATATTTGTTTCCTAGCTATTCATTCATTGCCTTAATTTACATTTGTTTGGTGTAGTTGATATTTGTAGCAGCTATTCCTCAAATGTTGCAATTTGCTCTGGCTAGTACTCTGGTTTTTCTTGTGTAAGCATTTTGCATGCATCTCTTTCTGCATCAATAATAAAACTGTGTGATTTAAATAAGCAACAGCATAGAGAACAGAGTTGATATAAACCTTAAATCTCAGGGTACTCAAACTGCTAATACTGATCAGTAAGACATACGATATACTGTATTACCAAAAGTATTGGGACACTCCTCCAAATCATTGAATTCTGGTTTTCCAATCACCTCTATGACCACGGGGGTATAAAATCAAGCACTTAAGCATGCAGCTTCTACAAGCATTTGTGATAGAATGGGACGCTCTTAGGCGTTCAGTGAAATCATGCGTGGTAGTGTGATAGGTTGCCACCTGTGCAATATGTCCATCCATGAAATTTCCTTGCTACTAAATATTCCATGGTCAACTGTTAATTGTATTATAGCAAAGTAGAAGCAACTGGGAACAACAGTAACACAAAGTGGTAGGCCACGTAAAATGACAGAGTGGGGTTAGGGCATGCTGAAGCGCACAGTGTGCAGAAGTTACCAACTGTCTGCAGAGTCAATAGCTAAAGACCTCCAAACTTCATGTGGCCTTCAGATTAGCACACAAAAGCATTGGATGCAATGGGGTGAAGTATGCCACCACTGGACTCGATAGCAGTGGCGACAGGTTCTCTAGAGTGATGAATCACGCTTCTCTGTATGGCAATCCGATGGACATGTCTGGGATTGGCGGTTGCCAGGAGAATGGTACTTACCTGACCGCATTGTGCCACCTGTAATGTTTGGTGGAGAGGGGATGATGGTGTGGGGTTGTTAATCAGGGGTTTGGCTCTGCCCCTTAGTTGTAGTGACAGGAACTCTTAAGGCGTCAGCATACCAAGACATTTTGGACAATTTCATGCTCCCAACTTTGTAAGAACAGTTTGGGGATGGTCCCTTCCTGTTCCAACATGATTGCACACCAGTGCACAAAGCAAGGTCCATAAAGACATGGATGAGTGAGTGTGGGGTGGAGGAACTTGACTGGCCTGCACAGAGTCCTGATAGAACACCTTTGGGATGAAATAGAGCAGAGACTGTGAGCCAGGCCTTCTCGTCTGACATCATTGCCTGACCTCACAAATGCGCTTTTGTAAGGATGGTCAAATATTCCCATAGACACACTCCTAAACCTTGTGGACAGCCTTCCCAGAAGAGTTGAAGCTGTTATAACTGCAAAGGGTGAGCCAACTCAATATTGGCTACGGACTAAGACTGGGATGCCATTAAAGTTCATGTGCGTGTAATGGCAGGCATCCCAATACTTTTGTCAATATAGTGTAGATCATTATATTGAGAGCAGCAGGAGAAGAAGGTAGTAAAGCTCTGGCTTAAAGTCTATTTAAACCCACAAAACAAAACAGCAGAGACACCATTGGACAGAAGCAATGTCAATCTGGGGAGAGGGTTGTGTTAGCCCAGAAGATTTAGATGGAGTTGACAAACAAATTAAAGCTGAAATCCAGCTAACACTTTTAAATGCAATTAAAGTCAAATGAAAAAACAAAATTGCACTGCATATTGGCACATTATGAAAAACATACCTTTTCATTGGCGCGATGTCAAGGCTTCCATCTTCACCCAGGTTCACGGGCTCCGGCCAATGGCCAAGCCATGATGATGTAATTCCCGAACATGTGCACAGGAGTAATGGCTGCAGCACAGAGCTCTGGACTGACTGCATGTTCACTGTGCTTTCAATTCAGAGCACAGTAAGCATGCACCGTTGCTGTCGTCAGCTGCAAAACATGTGAATATCTCCTAAATGGCGAACTTTTAGGAGATGTTCATTTTACCCAGAGGTAAGCTTTCTTATAAGCCTACCTGTAGGTAAAAGTGACCAAGTGGACTTTACTATCGCTTTAAGCAGTTATAGCAACAGCTTTTTATCTTTTTAGAAAAAGGTTTTACATACAGTAAACTAATAAAAGCTGACCATTGTAAGCACCCCTGTCAGTGTTTAATGGTTCATCTCAACCTTCTAACTGCCACTTTTGCTGGACAGCTTGGCCTAGTAAAAGACATTGAAAAATAACAGACTTACTGGCGGGATAAACAAGGAAAAAGCCTAAAAAACAAAAACTAACTCTGTCACCACATCTAATAATTGGTAATCTGCAATATAGAAAATGTTTGCTTTTGGGTTTAGAAACATGTCAAAGAAGAACTGAAGGCAAAACTTTTTTTTCATTTTGGATAAAGTAAGGAAGAGTTATAACAAAGAAACACAGCGCCTCTAAGTGTGTACTGTGAAGGTATTTAATAGAAAGATATGTAGTAACTCACATCTTAGAATTTAAAAACAGGCTCATGGATAAGAGGGTGAGACGTCTGTAGCCAGATGTTGTTGTGTGTCTGATCCAGAGAGGAGATCGATTGAGTCCGCTAGCAGGTGGTGCTGTGCATGTACAACATGGATGGTATGCCTGGTGGAATCTCCAAGGTGTCTGTCAGCAGATGGTGCTGTGCATATGCAGCTGATGAAAGAGAGCGCCTGGACTCATCTCGTCCTGCACATGCTCAGAAACGCTTCGCATTTTGATGACGTCAGATGCCACATGTGCTGATCCCAGACATCTTAGAGATTCTGCCAGGCTTCACCATCTATGCTGCATATGCACAACACCATCTGCTGGCAGACACCTTGGAGATTCCACCAGTCTTACCATCCATTCCATGTTGCACATGCACAGCACCACCTGCTGGCGGACTCAATCGATCTCCTCTCTGGATCAGACACACAACAACATCTGGCTACAGACGTCTCACCCTCTTACCCATGAGCCTGTTTTTAAATTTCTAAGATGTGAGTTACTACTTATCTTTCTATTAAATACCTTCACAGTACACACTTAGAGGCACTGTGTTTCTCTGTACCCTTCTGCAGAGTTATGCTTCACTCCTACGCAGCTTGCCCTTAGTGCCTACTGGACTACCTTCACCCCTGCCCATTTGGAACTCATCAAACATACATGAATTGCCACACCATGCACCTGTTAACCCTTTTGTAGGGAGAGTTATAACACCTGTTTTCTTTCTATCTGTGTCCCATTGGGGCAATATCTCTATGCTTTCTGTCACATAGCCAAAATAGGAAGCAAAAGAAAATCCCCCCAAAGTTAAGGAATCCTTGATGGTCAGCAGAACTAGTGTCCCTGTTGGAAGATTTTTCCTCTACTTCTGTTCTCCCCAAAATTTTGGATTTTGTTTCACTTTCACTCTTAGTAAAAATAGTCTCCATGACAAGTAAAGGGGGCTAATCTTCCTAAAGGGAACACAGATAGCAATAGGAACCTGACATGTTTTGTAATCCATCCCCAATCTATTCAAAACTAAAAAAAGTTGTGCCTTTAGTTGTACTTTAGGCTTGCAGTGACTGCATTAAGCAGAGGCTTAGGGGGTTCCTGAAGCACTCACTAGAAAATACACATCTACGTGCAGTTACATCGATCAGGCTGTTTATATCTCTAAGGTTCAGGTTTTATACTTTCAGCTAAGTTTTCTCTGTAAAACTAGTCAGCTAGTCTTGGAAAAGAATCCACATCTGCTTCCAAGGCAACAGTTCACATGGGAACCCATCAAGGTCTAGAATCATTTGTTCTTCATGTAGCCTGCCAGTCAAATAGCATTGCATCTTCATTCATCCTGATATGTTATGCTGTTGTGTAATCTAAGCCTGTATACACTCCTAACAGTTCTCCAGTAAATAATTCTTCTTCTCAAAGCAATCCTCTTGCAGATGGAACTTTTCGTTTTCATAAACGCATGCAAAGGCTTACAGTATAATGAGGCTTACACCCTTTCATAGCTTTCTATAATAGACTTTTATTCTTTTGGCTCAACCCTTTGTAAGAGAAAAATGTATGAGAAGAACATTGCCTTTCTATGTTAGTCTATAGATGTGTTTATTCCAGTACAAAGTCTCTGATTTGCAAAAGAATTGCTTGCCCTGCAATTCTTCTAATTTGTGATTCATCAATGTCTGCTTCATGCCCATTTTCATGAGATGTCTGTGCTGCATCTCTATAAGCAAAAAGCTTGAAGCTGAAATTCAGGCTAAACATATATTTTCCAAATACAAGAGCCATGTTTATCCTTGCTAAGGATGAGCCTGGATTTGGTCTGAACCCATGCTCGGGTGAACTTGAACAGAAACAGTCAGTTCTGGCCCAATCAGCTGTGGCTGGGGCATTACCTGTAATGTAGCTGCATGTACACAAAGGGATGCTCATGACGTAATTTACTTAATATGGTTGCATGTCCATGTGTTCATACTAGGTCGATTATTTCTACTGTAAAAGCATTTCTGCTCCTTTATGTATGTGTGGTTGGAAAATGTGTGCCTCTTTGTGTATGGTCAATCTAAAAATGTCACCACTGGAAGATTTACTTTTATCTCTTGTTCTGGAGAAATCTCAGTTTTTCTCTACAATATGTAGTTATGGTCATCAGGGAAAGTTGAAAAGGTAAATCTACCTAACCAAAATGAAGCCACAATGTGCAATGCATTGGTTCTTCTCCCCTCACCTCCTTGACACCTTCCTAAATTCTGTGTCTTGTGAAGACCTGCCTTACTAAGAGATCTGCTTTAGTAAACCTTAGTAGAAGATGGGTTCGGAGGAAGAAAGTCACTCCTAATTTGTGCCCTCTCTTTCTTTTCAGTAAAAATTCATTATTATTATTATTTATTATAATTACTTACTATAATTTAGTCGAATAGAGCAGTCCTGAGTGTAAAGTACACTAAGTGGGAGATTTACTAAAACTGGAGACCTCAGAATATGGTGCAGCTGTGCATGGTAGCCAATCAGCTGATAACTACAAGCTTTGACAATAAAACTTGGAAGCTGATTGGCAGAGCAGAGCTGCACCAGATTTTGCACCATGAAGTTTTAGTAAAACCCCCCTTAAATATGCTGAATTTTTTTCTTGTATTCATTCTTATATCTCAGCTCACCGTTTATGATAATATACTTTATTTAATTTATACTATTTAATTTATACTATATTTCAGGGGTTCCTCTGATTTAAAAAGTTTTAGAAAGAATGGCATATATTTCTAATGATTTCTAAAGATCAGATATTAGGCATTGTTCAGTACAATAGCTGTCATTCCTGAGTGATTTGGGACTATGTTAATTTACAAAAGGCCCATTGTGGATACCAACATATTAAAAATCATTACAGCCCCTGTCACTAGTACGATTAAATCAGGGACAAATAATTTATTACAGGTACTTATATAGCGCCATCAATGTACACAATGTTTTACATGTAGAATATATTGTACATTCACATCAGTCCCTAACCCTTAAGGAGCATACAATCTAAGGACCATAACTCACATTCATACATACACATACTAGGGTCAATTTAGACAGGATCCACCTACCAGCATGTCTTTGCAGTGTGGGAGGAAACCCATGCAGGCACTGGGGCTCAAGGCAGTTAGTGCTGTGGCTGGCATTCGGGTTAGCACTTCCACCTGGCAGTACTAGGGTCATTGGTTCAAATCCCAACCACAGCACCTCCTGCCTGGAGTTTGCATGTTCTCCATGTGCCTGCGTGGGTTTCCTCCAGGTACTCCAGTTTCCTTCCGCACTCCAAAGACATGCTGGTAGGTTAATTGGCTCCTGTTTAAATTGGTCCTAGTATGTATATGTATGAATTTAAGGTAGGGACCTTAGGTTGTACACCCCTTGAGGGTTAGGGACTGATGTGAATGTACAATATATATGTAAAGCACTGCATAAATTGACAGCACTATATAAGTACCTGAAATAAATATAAACCAACAACCCTATGTTGCCAGGCAGAAGTGCTAACCACTTAGCCACCATGCTGCCCAAACTGTTTATGTACCTGGCTAGTACCAATTTGCAGTCCTGAGCACTTCTGGGATCATTCTCAGCAGGAGGAGATCAGGAATGGACCTGGGACAAGGAAAAGGGGGCACCACAATAAAAACTTAAAACTCTGCTGGCAGCTTGTAGAAATGAACATTCATTATTTCACAATCATATAACAATATAAATATTATTTTAAACACATTCCAAAGCTTTCTAAACATTTTTTATTTCTACTCTACTATTACATGTTTATGGGGACAGAGTACTCTAATAGGGTGCAATTTAGCAAAAATCAGAAGCCATAATTTGTCATTGAGAGCTAGAAGTTTCGGCACTAAACTTACCAAACCTGTGTGCAGCCACTGAAAACAAGCATCAGAATGAAATGGAATTGTAAGTGGAAAACTGTTTTAAAACTCTGCCTGGGACTCAAGAAATTAAAGGAAACCTTTTTTGGGGATTATGGTATAGAAATATGGGAGCTGTCTGCTGACTTGTTCTTAAAGGTACAAACTCCGGATGCAAAGTGTTGAAACATGTGAAATACAGTACATATCTGTTCAAAGTCACTGGCTCACCATGTCAACATGACAGCCCTAGAGTTTCAATGACCTTTACTAAAAAGACATACTCTGTTGTGGTTTTTGTTGTAATTAAATATGTACAATATAGCACACACTATAAAAAATACACAAAGTATAAAAAAAAAGCCATTAAAAAAAAAATTTGAGCACCATGTGACCAAATAAAAGAAAAAAAAAAACTAAAATAATTAAAACAAAACTAAAGTAATTTAAATAATTAGAAAACCTCATGATAACTACTCAAAATTAGAATTTACTAAAAATACAGTCCAAATGTTTTAAAGGGTATGTCCACCGATAATTGATACTTCGGGTTTTCGGTAGATACTTAAGAATTAATGCTGAACTGCTCCCAGGAGAAGAAAAATATATTGTTACCAAAGGTGCTGCCTTACCTTATTTATAATAGCTGTTCATTTAGTTTTGAAATTCATACTGCCCAAGTTTATTTTCCTCCAAGCATGCCCTATATGCCTGTTTGTTCTATGTTGTTCCCATTTGTGCGATCAGGCATCACTGTGTGCTGCCCATGGAGAAATGGGTCATATAACCTCCTACATGTAGTGAAAGGGTCTGATCTCCGCATCACACAATCATGATCTGCCCACTGTCACTGTAGTCATGGCCTGCAAACAACCAGTCTTATTGCCATTCCTCATTGTGATGTCATCACATTACCACTGGAGTCTTTAGGACATTACGAAGACGCCACTGATGTTCCCAATAGGAAATGTCCACTTCACCAGGCATCAACATGGGCACAAAAAGTAGTAACCTCTGCATTCAGGAAGGAGAATGTTTCAGGACCAGGTTTTTACATGGCTAAAGATTCAGGTAAATATTTGGGTTTTGTAAAAATATATTTTTAATGGGATAATTAGCTAGAGGGTTGGGTGGGTCCTTGGCTGGACTTCCATTTTAAGCCATCTGGCAGTTATCTTATTAATTAATAAATCTATTAAAGTGCAGTGTATCATTTACTAAATTAAAGAGTGAAAAAGAGCACCTTGATAGCCAAGTCCCAAATCTGAAGGTAGCAGATTCTTACATCACCCAGTGACTCTACTAGTAAGATATTTGTGCTTGAGTTCCTGGGTCTGCATATCTGCTTTGGCTGCTAATAGAGGTTCCAAAACTACATTTGTGCTTTCTTAATTAGAAGAATGTAATAGAAGTAACTAGAATTTGCATAGGTGAATGGGAACACCCAAATCTCCCAGGTGAATAGGAACAGGAGTCAGGAATTATGGCAGGGAGATTTCACTCTTAGGTAGGTGATGCGATTTTCTTTCCTGCAACCATGGGAAAATCACTTGATTCCCCCACCAATACATTATAGCCGCTAGCAATAATCACTGTTTTCTCCCAGCAGAGATGGATCTCAATGCCCCCCGCAGGGAGAACACAGTGATTATTGCTAGCAGCTATAGCCACTGGCAATAATTGCATGTAAACATCCAACATGCTGATTGTGCCCAAGTCAATTGATGGATCGACTAAGGTACAATCAGCCTGCCCATAGATGGATCAAATCTGGACTGGTCCTTGCTGAACCAGCCGATTCAATTCTATGGCTGGCTTCAGGGTATCCAAGATATTAAAAAAACAGGGTCTGACTCAGCTTACCAGGTTCCACCTATAATTAAATATCACTGTAGATTGACAGACCCTTTAAGTCTAGACTCTCTAGATATACAGTATGTGTTTTTTAGTCACTTAAGAAAACAAAACATATTCATAATGCAAATTGGAAATACAAGACTCATGATGTCCGTCTTTTAGTTCTGATTGTTCCCTAACAATAATTATACTCTAATATGTCTTAAAAACTATGTGAATGCAGCGTGAAAGCAATTGCTAAGTTCAATTTAAAGCTGTTGAGATGTTACATGGATATAATAGACTTTTTGAAACTAAATGGGCTGTGAAATAATTTATAAATCTGTACTGCAATCTCTCTAATGTTGAAAAATGATTTGGAAAGAGTGATGACTTTTTCATGATACCCTGTGTAAGTTCATTTATATATAAAATACAAGCTATGAAAGGAACATCATATTTCTGCAGTACTATTTTATACTGTGTGGGAAGAGCAGGGGAGTTTTCATAAACAGTGTGTTGAACAGAATAGTGTATATTTCAAGCAGTGGATGTAGTTAGGTGCAGGCGGTCTAGGTGCAGGGTTATCCCTATAATAGAGCAAAGAGATGGTCTTGCCTTTGGTAGTGACTTCTCTAGATGCTATAAGACACGTCGATTATATCTCCTACTGGCATGCCAGCTGCCCCCTGCTATTATGGATAGAGAAAGAACAATGTAGAAACACAACATCTGCCCCCCTGTATTGTACACCCATCATTCATAATAGCAAGAAAAGCTGCCAAAAGCTGAGGATTAAAGTAGGTCTAAACCCAAACTGGATGACATTAAATCAACATTTTTTTAACTTTTTTTTTATCCACTTGTAAATCTCAGTGTTACTGATCTCCACCAGTCTCTTTCAGCTTCTTCCTGTCTACATACGTGAGTTTCATAGTTACAACAGTGGACCATGTCTGAACAATGTGTGTCAGCACAGCTGCTTGTAGCCTTCACCAGGGTTCATGTGACAGCAGGACAATGCAGGACAGTTGTCAAAGCATAATAAGGAATATCGGGAAAATGACCTTCTTGGCAACAGCATCAGATATTTTGATAATGAACACCTCATTGTTAAAAGTATTGAGAACAACTTTTGACATTACATTAACATGTTAAAAGCTCATGACATTTTAGTGATTAGGGATAGGTCTACTCTAATGTCTGAGCAACCGATTCCTTAACGGGCAAAGGTGCAGTCCACCCTTACATGGATGTAGTGCTCCCTTTCACTGGCAGTCATTGGTGTTGTACCCCCTTACAATAGTGGCCATTAGTGAAGTGCCCTCTTTCGCTGGCAGTTATTAGTGTAGTGCCCCCTTTATTGGTGGATGTCGGTGAAGTGCCCCCTTTCACTGGTAGTCAATTGTGTAGTGCCCTCTTACTATCATGGCCATTGGTGAAGTTCCCTTTTTCACTGTCAGTTATCCGTGTAGTGCACTCTTACATTGGTGGCTATATTGGCAAAAAGCCCCATTTCACTGGCAGTGATTAGTATAGTGTCTTCTTACATTGGCAGTCAGTGGAATGAAAACAGTTAAAATATAATTGGTGGCAGTGGTTATGTTACTCAGAGTCAGAAAAAATTCTGTACAACATATTTATGATTGGAGAGGGCTAGCTGGAGGACTGAGGGCATTACTAGTAAGATATATTCGGTTGGTGACCCTAAGTGAACATGCTTCATCATTTGGATTCTGATCAGATTGGAACCTGTAATCAGTGACACATGCTGTGCAGTATAATGTATACCTACCTGTGATCAAGGCGTCTGGCAAGGGAAGTCTTTCAGGACTATCTTCCTTTGAGCTCTAAAATGTTGTGTGACTGAATATCAAGGGCCACAAAGAAAGCTAACACTGGAAGATGTGAAGGTGTGTCAGAATAAACCTTGACCTTTAGGATCAACCATCTGGCCTGTCAGGGACCTCAGATCTGGCCGTGATCGTGCACTGGTCTGCGTATGCGCGGTATGCCCGGCCGCACTAGCGTGCGAGCATTGGGACCTGGGCACCCGCGACAGCAGCGCATGCGCACTCACGATCGCGGACGGGTGCCTGGCACCAATCAGGGCACAGGGCGCCCTATTTAAAACAGGACAGGTCTGTGTTCTAATTTCCGTATGGTCTTACCTGTATCCTGTGTTTCCTGTATTGAGATTGCCTTGTTGCTGACCCTGCTTGACCCTGATTTGCTGATTGTCTCCTGTTCTGATCCCTGGCTTGTCTGACCATTCTCCTGTTTAATCCTGCATGTTCTGATCTCCTGTTACCGAACCCGACTTGTGACCCGTTTATGTTTATCCTTCTGTCTACTGTTTTGGTACCATTCTGCCTCCACCGTTACCGACCCGGCCTGCCCGACTCTGTTCTCGCTACCTCCTCACATCAGGCTCTCACCTGCTATACACCTCCGGTGGTGTTTCTACCACAGCTGGGTGAACCCAGGGGTCGCAACCTGGTCTCGGCCTGCTCCAAGTCCATCCCCACCATCAGGGGCCCTGGTAAACAAGCAGGCTGGGACTTAGATTCCTCGCCTTGGGGGATTCCAGTCTGTGGAACGCTAGAGGCTACCGCCGGCAGGGACATAACATGGCCACTACTAACTGCAGAACCATGACTCCCTTTGCATTGTTCATATAGAAGCCACTTGGTTTTGTTTGCCCACCAAGCCAAAGACCCCAGTCCACCCCTGTTTCTGATGCTTCTGGCTGTGTCAGTCGATGCTGTGGCTGGGACATTGCAGGCACTTTTGGACAGGGGATACATCCACCTGGTAGTGCCTGCACATAAATAGTAAAGTAAATCATCTTAGAGGCTGTTTCCAGGGGATTTGTAAGGAAGCTAGCAAAGAGCAAGTTTAATTGGACAGAGTAGTTTTTCATTATCATTACTGATATCTATCTATGGTCTGTTTTATTCATTGTTGCACATGGATATGCTTGCTCCAGCAGCTATTCACACCCATTTGCATTTAATTGCTCATTGCGACTACCTGAGAATGATCAGCCCTGGAAAGATGGGCTCTATCTAGGGCAGATCAATATATTTCCACAAGCAAAAACAAAGCTGAGAGCACTGCTACCCTATATAATTTGTTAGGTGGGGTAAATTTCCATATTGGTGCCTCGCTCTAAAAGTCTACATGCCATTCAGATAGGAAATAATCAAAAGAGCCAGCAACACAGAAAGATGAAATCCAATCTTCTTTATTCAAAATATGATGAAGAAGTAACATTTCAGGAACAAACGTGTTGATGCGTTTCAGCCTATGCAGGCCTTAGTAATAACCACTTATGACTAGGACCTGCATAGGCTGAAACGCGTCAACATGTTTGTTCCCAGAATATTACCTCTTCATCATATTTTTGAATAAAGAAGATTGGATTGCACCTTTCTGTGTTGCCGTTTCTTTTGATTAGTTCCTAATATTTCGACAAGCAATTATAAGCAAGCAGCCATGAAAACCTGAGGGAATTGTCAGCCTCCCATTGTTTTCAATGGGGCTTCTGCCTGCAGCTAATTGCAGGGAATCATCTCTGGCTGTGTTTTTCTGCACACCATCACACATGTATGGTGTGAACATGGGAAAAAGTTGGTTTCACATTTTTATTTTTGGTTAAAATCAACTACAATAGCATGGAGAGGAAAAACGAAGTTTGACGACAGTTAATGATTTGCAAAAGTTCTCAGCACAAAGATGATAAAATGCTATCCACAGTGCCATCCAGTGGTAATTGTGGGGATGGGGATGTTCTTGTGTATTCACCCTACCCCCGTTATCCCCCTCTTTTCATCCATTAAATTTTATTTGCTTTCTTCTATTTTGTGTTCTGCTGCAGAATATTTTTTTTTTTCATGAGGCTTATTTAAGTGTATTGAATTATGTGGTCAATGGAATACTTCAACAGCTGAGTAAATCTACTGCTGTTAAAGAGCGATTTGGAATATTTCCATTAACTGGCTATTTACAAAAGATTTCTATCTTTGTTACACAATGAGGGCGATTACAACTGACACAAATGACCTTAATAACATTTTAATCTACTGAAAACACCATTTTAGCCATTGCATGGCAATTTTCTGTTTGAAATATTACGCTATATTGTGCCAAATTGTTCTAATTATTTTCAGTGGCAAAATAACAATGTAATGCTGCTTCTTCCATATAAATGTACTTTAAATGTAAGAGAGATAGTGCCTTTAAATTTCTAGCTGATAATAAGATAAAAAATATATAATTAAAACATGCTTCAATAACTTTCTTTCTATCCTTTATTCAAGGGTTGTAGGATAATGCAAGAAGTTGATATAATTTTGCTTCAAATTTTTGGCCAATGATTCTTAAGAGAAATAAGAATGATGTTCTTCTGAAATTACAGGTTACCTGCCTATTATATGTCATGCTAACTTTAAAGAGTGTGTACGAGTATAGCCAAAACATTTCTTTTGTGTGAGTTTAATGCAGCCATTCTCAACCAAAGTTCCTTGGAACACTTGGGTTCCTCCAGAGGTTGCTAGGGGTTCCTTGAGCTATGGGTAGTTGACGCCCCTATGTGATGGTGCATGCATTGTTCCAGGTCCAACCCCACTTGGCAGACCTATAAGCAGGGGCGGACTGACAACTCATGGGGCCCCCGGGCAATAGGGGATCATGGGGCACCTGTGTCCTTGCCCAAACTCAAAAAAGCCTATAAAAAAGGTACCAGGGGCATCTCATGGGGCCCCCTACTGACCCCGGGCCCTCGGGCGGCGCCCGAGTTTCCAAATGGTCAGTCCGCCCCTGCCTATAAGCATGATTGTAAGAGAGCATTCTGAACACCCCTGTAATTGTATCATTCTTACCACTTACTATACCCCCACCAATGTTTGTGACCACCAGAGGACTAATCTCAGCAGGGGTTCCCTGAGACCTGAAAGTTTTTGCAAGGGTTCCTATGGGGTAAAAAGGTAGAGAAAGGCTGGTGTAAGGGATTGTGTTGAGGAGTGTTCTTTTCAAATCTCAGTTTGAATGTCAAACCCAGCATTTAAAAAAAAAAACACTGCATTTGATCTGCTTTACATGCAGTTCAAACACACTTCAATAGTGAAAAAAACCTCAGCGCACTGCAGAGTGGCAATACAGAGCAGATCAAACACAACCTATGAACTGCCATGTGTTCTGCTCAATTAAAGTCAATAGGATATTGCCAACCTGTATTTGACACCAAATGCAGGAAAACAGCACCAGCTGACATGAGTCTTTAGCCCTTAGGGCTCATGTTGATGGGTGTTGCTTTCCTGCATGGAAAGCATGACAAATACAGGTCAGCAAAATCTTATAGATTTTAATTGTGGATTACACATGGCAGTACACATAGCAGTTCAGAGGCTGTATTTGACCTGCTTTGGGTTGCGTTGTTTTTTTTTTTTTTTGCAGCATGTTATATTGAGGTGAGTTTGAACTGTGTGCAAAGCAGGTCAAATACAGAATTCTCTTCTTAACGCTGGGTATTCAAGTGCATGTATTTAAGTTTGAATAGCAAGCGCAGTTTTTGAAAAGAATACCCATCAAACAGGTTCTAAGACTTGCACATAGGCTCTCTTGAGCATGGATGAATTTGGGTTCAATATTAACCCAGAATTTAGTTGCATTGCTGGACCAATGAGCTAAGCCCCACAACTGCATGTATGCAAACGGATGGGGACACAATTATGTTGCCCTAATATGACCATGTGATCGTATTAGGTCAATGATGTCACAAGGATTCTCGCCCCTCTGTTCCATGCAGCTATGGAGCGGAGAATCTCTCTTCCCTTGGGTTCAGGAGAAAGGGGTGTGGACTGACTTTGGTTCCAAACCGATCTCATTCCTACTCTTGAGTCAGTTTAACCACTTCAGTACCAGCCTGTATATACCTCTTCACTACCAGGCCATTTTTAAGTTTTGTTATGCAATGATATTGACAATTAGTCATGCAACAATGTAACCAAAATAATTTTATATCCCTTTTCTTTTTAGACAGAGATTTTTTGGTGATATTCAATAATTGCTGTTTTTTATTATTTGCTGTACAAAGGGAAAAAGGCAACATGTTTAACTACTTTACTACCACGCTAATTTGAATGATGGCTACAGCATGGTCGTCTGGTTCTGGGAGGGTGCCATATGATGTCCTCCCAGAACATTCCCCTCACACCCCACCAGGGCCGCGCACCTGTCCTTTGGACACAGCAATCACATGACATGGTAAAAGGCCAATCACAGTGGCCTTTTACCACATGATCAGCTATATCAAATCACAGCTGACCACTACGTAAACACACTTGCCGGTTAATGGCAGTACTTTCCTCACGCTGTCACAGTGTGAGGAAAACACTGCCGGTAACTGGCAGCTGTCAAAGCAGATATATGCACTGATAATCAGGGCAGCCCCAAAAGTGCCAATCAGTGCCCAACAGTCCTGCCTATCAGTGCCCTGCAGTGCTGCCCATGAGTGCCCAACAGTGCTGTCAATCTGTGCCTGTGAGTGCTGCCAGTCAGTGTCGCAAGTCAGTGCCCTTCAGTGCTACCTATTACTGTCCACCAGTGCTGCCTCATCAGTGCCACCTTATCAGTGCTGCCTATCAGTGCAGTGTCATCAATGCACATCAGTGAATGATTCATGTTTTCAAAATTTTATAATAGAAGCAAAGAAAATCTTTTTCTTTTCAAAATTTTCAGTCTTTTTTTGTGTAGCAAAAAATAAAACACCCAGTGGTGATTAAATACCACCAAAAGAAAGCTCTGTTCATGTGAAAAAAAATGCTAAAAATTTCATATGGGTATAGCATTGCAATTGTCATTTAAGGTGCGACAGCACTGAAATCTGAAAATTGGCTTGGACAGGAAGGGGGTAAAAAAAAGCCCAGTAGGCAAGTGCTTAAACATGTCAAATAAAAATGCTAGGACAGTAGAAATACCCCTGAAATTTTTTGGAAAGTAGACATGATCTCATTTTTTGCTGCAAATTATATGGGAGATGAAAAAAAATGCTAGTATGAAGGGTTACAAAAATAGAGCTTAGTAATAGGGTACTTGAAACATTAAATGTACAGGTCACACTTAGCAAGGAGGAGGTGAAAGGGTTAACATACTGGTCAAGTACAACTGGAGGATGGGGATTAAAGGGTTAATATTTTGATGTGCAGGATAATGGAGGTGAAGTTCACATAAAGACATCATGGGGCAGAGATATACAAGAAAAGAGTGAATGGGAGGTGAAAGGATTTAAAACTTTTCACCAGAGCTGATGATCTGGAACTAATGAGTCATTCACTCATTAGTGACTCCTATTTTACCTTCCCCCACTGTAAGAGGAAGGGGAGGGTTCACAGATGTAAACATTACACTGTTTACTTATGTGATCACTGTGATTGGTCAGCACAGCAGTCACGTGGTACAGGGCCTCTCAGACTGACTTAGTTCATAGCCATTAATGAGCACACTTGCTGCCCGAGGGTTATTTCTGGAGTGATGTATATAAACGGTACAGCAGAATAGCTGTGGTTAAAGTGAAGCTGTGGCATTAACTTGGAAAGAGAAAGCAAAGGGTCACTTTAAATGTGACATTTGCACATCTAATTGGAGTGGACTTTTACATTTTTTAAATTACATTAACATAATCTGCCATTATATGATTCTGATTAA
Organism: Staurois parvus; assembly: GCF_062004578.1. Taxonomy (NCBI): domain Eukaryota; kingdom Metazoa; phylum Chordata; class Amphibia; order Anura; family Ranidae; genus Staurois; species Staurois parvus. Next base: position 5,840,005 of record NW_028317866.1, on the reverse strand, counting down.
ATTGTTAATTAAAAACGTATAACTGTTTTAAGGCCTGGTTCACACCTATGCATTTTTAGTGCTTTTTGTGTTTTACAGTAATACACTACAGTCCATTTAACATGGTTTCCTATGGGACATGTTCACAGCTATGCATTTTCAGCAGCTATTTTTTGAAAAGGGTCAGGGACTTTTTTCAGATTGCAACAGGCATAGGTGTGAACCAGGCCTAAAAAAAGAGTTACCATCAGGGTCAAGACTGTGCTGGTTAATTGTTTATTTACTGTTTGCCTGTTTTGTAGATACAAATGTTGAACTGACATTTTCTAACAGGTAATGTTTGCAGTCAGTTGGTGGAAGTGAGAGGATTCATTAACAGTATTTTGGTCAAGCCTCAGCTTGTGTCTAGACAAGTAAGGTCATTAACCTATAGTTCACACTGAAAGTTTAATACATTTTGGTTCTTGTTTAGAATACAGTATGAACATTCACATTATTATGTCTCTCTGTGTATTGTGATACATAACATGTACACCTATTAGCTGTGTCCACTTTTTAACATCCTCCTGTTTAGTGAGTTTTGTTTCGCTCACTGTTTATTACTGTCTGGATGAGTTGAGTTGCATTATGTTACTCCCTTAGCATTATTATGTTTATTGAATGACAGCCCAGGCAATAGCCGTAGTCCTAAGTGTCTCAGGATAAAGGTGCATTTTTTCCATTATACTGTTTCTGTGCTGTTTATAAATTGTTCTCACTCATGCTACAAGAAAATGTATTTTTAAAAGACTTAATGTGAACCCGTTGGGATCAGCTTACCTGATAAAGGGTCAGCCACCTCCAAATTACTTCCAAAGTGTCCTAGAATTTCAAAAAACCCTAGGTACTTAAATATGATAGCAGTAAGCAAAACTGATATGGTCACATTCTATGGACTGCTCATGTTTTTATGCCTCCATTTGAGTTACCAAAGTAATGAGTGGCTACACTTGGAGACAGGTGCAGTTCATTTTCCCACCTGTAGGTGACCTTGTGCCTTTTCTGCATGGGAAGAGGGGTCTTGTAAGGGAACTGGTCTCATAGGGATTCCATCCAGTGCTTCCAGAAGAGAAGCTGTCCAATTGGACAGAATGCTTGGGAGACTTGGCAGCCATTTTGGGTGAGGGAACCTTTTTGAATAAGAAAACCCACATCACCTTGGCATGCTTTGGTTGAGTGATTGGACAGGAACAGGAATGAGCTTATAATGGACAGTATTTTGCATGTGGAGAGGTTCAAGGTGAGCAGGGAAAGCTCCTTGAAAGCTCTCTTAACACTACATTCACTTTAGTGAGCAGTACAGGAGTGTGGAGTCAATGCAGTTTGCTGAAATTTATCCCCAGGCATTGTGTCAAGGAGCACTACCTCCAGTAACTAAAGCAGTCATTTGGTAACACATCTTGTCAAATGCTGCGACTAATTATTCCCTGAACTGTTGTAGTAAACCTACTCAAGATCAATATAAAATATTTTAGTGTACCATATACTGTGTGTAGGTGATTCCCCCCAAAGTGTACCTAACTTAGGCCCAGCCTACACACTGACCAACAGAGAGAGCGCTCCAGGTTTTGAAAATACTCAGGACTATGGAAGTAATCTGCAGATCACTGTCAGCACATGGAGGTGTGTTCTCCAGGGACCTAGGACAACTGACTTCACAGGCTTACATCAAAGAGAATCTGTGGCCAGGCTATAGATATTCAAGGACTGAACTATTCTTAAAGTTGCTCTGTTACTCAAAAAAAAGTAAAAAGAATTGCCTCTGCAATACAAGACTCTGAAAACTTACCTCAATGAAAGGCAGTGAGTCTGAACTTTGCTGTCCTCAAGTGGTACAGCCTCTGGCAAACTCTTGAGCATTCAACACTTCCGGGAGTGTCAAATCCGCCTGTGTTAAATACCCCAGCTGCATCCATTTGTTTCTTCTGTAAGTCCCAACATCCCTACTGTGTCCTGTAGAGACATTGGGGCTAGTGAGAAGAACCAAAGTGCCCTGAAGAAGATTCAAGCATTTGATACTCCTGGGAGTGTTGAAACTTGAGGATTTTGCCCCGAGAATGTTCCACTGTTGGAGAAGAAGTCTTCTAATGTAGGAACAATAGTTTGGGAAGTGACAGAGTCACTTTAGCTAATAGTAAATTAGTTTTTAAACAAACCTGTACTGTTTTCTTTAACTAAAGGCACTCTGGAGTAATTCATGCTCACAGTTTACAGCAAGTAATTCTCTCAGCAGATCAGCTGCCCCTGATTACCCCTACCAGACCATCTGCTCTGTGCTTGCATTACATATAGGAAGGATGCCAAGTCACTGCTGGAAGGAGAAAAAAGGATGAGTTGAAGCGGCTGAGACAACCACTACAGTGCCTCTGCTTTAAACTTTAAAACTGAACTCCAGGGAACTGAACAATTTATCTCTGTAGAGGAGCTCCCCCTGCATTGCAAGGGTTAAATACCCATTTTTGCTTGGGTACCAGGAAAAAGGAATTTTACTTACCCCATCCTTTTCTTCCAAGGCAGCTGACACTCACCTCTTCTCTCCAAAATGTGTAGTTGTAGGAGATGGGACGGACGCGGTGTCAGACCCCTGACCACCTTCACCAACTTGTGAAAAATGGCCGGTCAAAAACACATATCTCCCAACTTTCTGAGATAGAAATGAGGGACATCTATTACCAAAAGTATGTAGGCATAAAACACCCCCCCTCCATGCCCCCCTTAAAGGAGAACTATAAAAAAAGATTAGTTAAACCCACAAATGCTTATTTTTACCAATAATATTCCTTTATATTGGCTTTTGAAATTTACAATTGTAGCAGTTTAGAATTTGGATGAAAGGTTTAGCACTGGGAACCACTTTTTGATAGATAAGTAGTACATTTTATATACAACTATATAGATCAGACCAAAATGAGGGACAAATGAGGAGGAAGGAGGGACAGAGGGATTTTGTTCCAAATGATGGACAATCCCTCGAAATCAGGGAGCTATGAAACACATACTGTGCTGTCACTATGATGTGACAATGACACCATATAGGTTTTGACCCATCAGTCATTCACAATAACAATTATTATGTTAAATAAATGTCTGTAATACACGCTGTTATGACAGGCAGGAATATCCAGATATTTACAATATAGTAACGCTCTTCAAAGAGACAGGGATTCTTTAAGTTCTAGCTTAGTGTATTGGAGGCGATTTTAAGCTACTATTTAATACAAACCAGGTGAAAACAATGTAAACAAAGTATTTACTGGAAAAGGGGTTTTACAAAGGAAAATGAGACAATAATGCAACAAAAAAAGGGGTTTAAGAGTGAAACTACTTAACAAAGTCCTAGTTCTGTGAGTTCAGCAAAGTCCAGTCAATGAGCAAGATGGATCAGTGGTTCTCATAAATCTTGGATGATGTTCCTTGTTTGATGGTAATAGGAGAGCTCCAGGGTCTTTTCTGGTTCCTGAGGAAGGTGTTGTCAGAAATGACCTGACCACTGAGAAGGTCTGAGGAGTGGCCGATGGGATGTCACAGTCCTTATGATCTTTCAGCTGTCCCTCCCCCAGATACAGTTTTCTAAATGTATTAATATTTTGAGTATAACACGTGTCATAACCCAGTAACCCACATATTATTGTGCAGGATGCAATTGCCATTCTAGAGATACTGTACTAAACATGATTTGCCACAGATAGGAAGGTTACACAGGAGGTGGAAGATGTCTTCTTGTACAGTTTTTGGGGTGCCCAGTTCCCATTATCATCACAAGCAGGTGTTGTCACTCCCTATTCAGGACAGTTTGTTGATTGTACATAATGACATCTCAGCTGTGGCTTCCGAATGAGCAACCAAGAGAAGAGTCTTCAATAGAATGGTTGCATGGAACCGGAACAATTGAACTGTGCACAGTGGCTTAGCTAGCACAGTGACGTAGTGGTTAGCACTTCTCCCTGTATTATTTCCTTGCAGCATTGGGGTCCTTGGTTTGGTTTTGGTTGCCCAGAATTCTGTATTGAGGATGAATTGTTCCATGGTGCTTGCAGCTATAGAGGCCAGGGATGACTTGTTTTGAAGCTAATTTACTGCACGTTAAGAATATATATATATATATATATATATATATATATATATATATAATTTAATGTCAATACCCTGCTCAGTCCTGTAATACTCACAATACCATAGCATGGAGCTTCCTGACTCCAAAACTCTTGGCTCTTTACTCAGTGCTGACTCAGGCTGACTCTTGCTCTGATTGATCCTCAGCTAAGCCTAGCTGAGGCTATAAAGGCTGTACAAAACTCCTCAAGCCTCTCTCATTTTTCCTCTCTGTCCAAGGAGCAGAGCCCCCAGCACAGGGGTCACCTCCAGATGGCTGAACCCTGGACTCTGCGCCATACTGCCAGGCCTCAGATTATTTTTTGAGTTTTACCTTCACCTACTGGGCACACCTCCCCAGGGATTGGCTGGAGACCCATAAATATTCAGGGTGCTTGCCCTACTTTTCCTCTCACTATGTTCCGGAACACTCCAGAAGACAGTGGAAAGTAGCAGGCCAACCTCAAACCTTGAGGCTCTTAACAGTACGTAACACAATTAACCCCTGCTCCTCTGTCTACAGGGGAAACAACAATATTTACCTAACAAACCAGCAACCTAGGAGGGCGCTACATCTACATGCATATGTACATATATCACCTTGTCCTTAAAAAAAAACATTAGAAAAAAAGAACATGAGGTATTCCTAATAAATGCCAACATCCCTAGAGTTAATAACTATAAGTTATATTAATAAGAAAACCCTAATTGTTGGGACCTTAAAGGCATACATGCAGAAGTTAAAAGATTAACATCAATCTTTATTCAGTAACAAACATATAAAAATAAGCCATATACATCCGCTCCCATGGGGGGGACATATTGTGCCCTGTCCTATGCCAACCTGTACCTGGGTAAGTGGGAGCGGATGTTTATGGCTGATGAAGAATTATCGATATATATGCACCACATTTGGATGTGGAGTCGATATATTGATTATATTTTTCTTGTGTGGGATGGATTTGAGGATCTATTATGTAAATGTCTGGAAAGGATGAATAGGAATAAATTTAATCTCACATTTACTATGCCCTCTAACCCAAAGGAGGTCACATTTCTAGACGTTACTATTCAAATGTAGAATGATGCCAGTTTATTCGGCAAATTATTTTGTAAATCAACAGCTGGCAACACCATTCTGCACGCTTCTAGTTTTCATCCCCAATCATTAATTTAATCGATTCCCTACAGCCAATATTTGAGAATAAGGAGGAACTGCTCGGATAAGCAAGGATTTACGGAAGAAGCAGATGCTGGCTTTTTGGTGTGTGGGGGGGGTATGTAAATAACACCGTTGACCTGTATATACTGTTCAATTGTTGTTTTCCTCTCTGATGCCTTTTCTGCATAATTATGTTACTATGTATGCCTATGCAGTGGTGTGAGCTGTGGTCCATTGTCCCTCCTATGTTTGCATGGTGGCTGGGATCGAACCCGGCTGTTTTTGGGTCCTTTCGAGTCTTTTTGCTCGGTGAGTGCGGCCTACGTACTTTGTAGCTTTAAGATGCCCCCCATTGTGGGAGGTACTGTGACATCTCCTTGCTCGGTGGCCATCTTAGTTGCGTGTCGGCTGTTCGTGACGGGGCGATGATGTGCACCGATGTATTGAGGGGCGGGGCCTGATGCTAGGACATAGATGGATTTGAGCTGAATGGCGTTCGGCCTCCATTTTGGACATGTGGGCTGCGGCTTATTGAGTTAGAGCTACTTATGTTCATATATATATATATATATATAGACCCTCCTGACTATATTCCAGATCTCTCTCTGTTTGTTGATGGACAATTTTGATTCTTGACAGTGCTGCCCTTTAGCAGAAAACTGCTCTAGGTAAGCCAGCCCTTACTTTTTTCCCTCTGCACAAATACCCCTGATTGGGGTCTTATATATAATTTTCTGTACATATACTTATATGGGTTTTTTTTATACTAATATTCCAGGGTCTACCTGGCCTGTTTTCCCTGAAAAAATTTGGAGGATTGTTCTGTGCATGGAGCTGTGCTTTCTCATCTGTGATTAAATAATGCTTGCCAAGACACACTCTTTATATTAATGCCTTTAATGGTGGGTACCTGTTGGACCTATTGGTTATTCCACAAAAAAATATATATATTTTTTATGCTATTTTCTGTTCAACTTGGGTGTATATGTTATTTGTTAACCAGTTCCCCTCTGCGGCAATCAGTGCAGCCTCGATGTCTGTCAATGCCTGAGGTAGTGAGCTCTATTGATCCTCAACTTGGGGTTCCCCAGGGCGCGGAGTCTAAGCCCCAGCCTGCTTGTTCACCAGAGCCCCTGATGGTGGGGATTGACTTGCAGCAAGCTAGGACCAGGTCGCGGCCCCCAGGTACACCCAGCTGAGGTAGAGGAGACCGCTCACGGGAGCAGAGTATAACAGGAGAAGACAGACGGAATCCAATAGACAAGCCGAGTTCAGGACATGTGAAAAACAAGTAAGGTCAGGGGACAAAGCTGGGCTCGGTACACAAGTAGACAACATAGGAATCAACAGCAGACACACACGGAAGCTCCAACAACTTGAAGTTGCTCAAGCAAAGTGGCCTAGTCTGAGCACATCTTATAAAGACAGGGAGACAAGGAGGTGGGACAGGAAGTGATTGAAGGGAAGGAAATTAAACCCAGAGGACAGCAGACGATGACCATAGGTGAGCACAGACAAACACACATTTGAAGGGATCAAGAACAGAACTGCAGCAAGAAGGTAAGAACACAAACGTAACTGCAGGCTAACTTGTAACAGTGTCTGCTTAGAGGGGCCTTGTTTGGTTGGTGGGCTGGTGAGGAGCATTGGATCCAATTACACATCATATGTTTTTAAGTCTATGCTGTTCCAACTGTATGATGGTGCGAATATTACATAATTATGTTTATACAACAATGTCCTATACAGATATTGTTGTCAGAATTGTTTTATATATATTATGTATGTTCTAAATTAATGCATTTCAGTCTCTGTGGATTGTGTCACCTCAGTGCAGACTTTTATCCCTGAAGAAGGAGTAGACTCTGATGTTTAGACTTACGTTGGATGTTTTTCAAAAACTCTGTAATGTTAGAACACTGTTTTAATGGAAATACAACAATGTGTTGATCTTCAAAAATAGCCGCCTATATATATTTAATGCTTGGTATTGTATACAGTGGGGCAAAAAAGTATTTAGTCAGCCACCAATTGTGCAAGTTCTCCCACTTAAAAAGATGAGAGAGGCCTGTAATTGGCATCATAGGTAGACCTTAACTATGAGAGAAAAAATGAGAAAAAAATCCAGATAATAACATTGGCTGATTTGGAAAGAATTTATTTGCAAATTATGGTGGAAAATAAGTATTTGGTCAATATCAAAAGTTCATCTCAATACTTTGTTATATATTCTTTGTTGGCAATGACAGAGGTCAAACGTTTCCTGTAAGTCTTCACAAGGTTGGCACACACTGTTGCTGGTATGTTGGCCCATTCCTCCATGCAGATCTCCTCTAGAGCAGTGATGTTTTGGGGCTGTCGCTGGGCAACACGGACTTTCAACTCCCTCCAAAGGTTTTCTATGGAGTTGAGATCTGGAGACTGGCTAGGCCACTCCAGGACCTTGAAATGCTTCTTACGAAGCCACTCCTTCATTGCTCGGGCGGTATGTTTGGGATCATTGTCATGTTGGAAGACCCAGCCACGTTTCATCTTCAATGCCATAGTTGAGGTCAACCTATGATGCCAATTACAGGCCTCTCTCATCTTTTTAAGTGGGAGAACTTGCACAATTGGTGGCTGACTAAATACTTTCTTGCCCCACTGTATGTTTGTTACTGAATAACGATTGATCTTAATCTTTTAATTTATGCATGGATGCCTATAAAGTCCCAACATATGGGGGGGGGGGGGTTTAGTATAGTTATATGTCCTTGAAAAAAAAATTAAATTCATGCATTTTAACCTGAAAATTTTTAATTTTTAATTTTGCATTCTGGGAGCTGGAACTCACTTGTACACCTACAGATGTTCACACATCTATGCGCATGTTAACACAAGTATTATACGGACCCTACTCACGTTTTTCAGGCAGGAACATTCAACTAGGAAGCTCTAACATAAAAGCATCATTACCGTGTGGAAGTAAGTTTACAGCACTTGTTGATGTTAGCTGTATTGTGTTGAAATGGCAGCTGTTTTCATAGGCAAAACATAGTCTCAATCTAAATGTGAAAAAGTTTACAGCAATAGAGATGTTAAGTTGTGGGTTAAGTGCTGGAGATTGTGGATGCTATATAATAATTACTTCTCAAGGCAAAACACCTTCTCTTTTCAGCTAAACCCTTTTCTATCTGAGTTTTGCTTACCCTGTTTCATGTAGAAACAAATTTGCAACTAAAAGTAAAAAAGACAGTTTTGAAAAATCACACCAGGGTCTTTTTGGCAGCCATTCATGGAGATGTACTGTAAAATGAAAATGGACAATGGAACGCTATGCTGAAGTAAGCGAATTCCTTTAAACTCTCAATCGTTTTTTTTTACAGCCACTTATCAGCTGGCCAATTTACGTTATATTACATCCTATAAAAATACCTCCTGTTGCTATCCAATTATTTGAATAAAAAATATTCGTAGAAGTTTAGTCAGTAAGCAACTTAAGGAAAATAAATTAAAGCCAAACTCTATTCTCATAAAACTATTTTTCTTTTCTGTTATTTCTGTAAAGCGCCGGGAGCGGTGTTGAAAAAAACACATAGATCAAGCAGTGATACTCATATTTCTTAGATTAATTTGGTTTACCTGTCACCCTGTGGGGATTATATGTACTAGATTTGCAAGGAAAAGTATCACTCACAGAAGGTTTGGATTAAAATAATAATAAAAAATATCACAACTGAATTGATATAAAGTATTGGAAAAAGTTTAACAGTTCTGTTCAAAAAGATTGTGTTTTGCCTAGCAGGTGTTAAAAACTTACTGAATGTTTAAAAGACAATATGAACATAAAACCATTATTTTACTGCAAACTAGGTACTGTATTACTTAGTGGAACTTTTTATCAACAAGCTAATTATCAAACCTGTATATGGGGCTTATTTTCCTGTACAGTACATATCTTTTATCATTCTATTTTCTTTCCTTTGTGTTGATTGATAAATACCAAACATAACCATTATTTTCATAGCATAGAGAGCATTTTAGGCTGGCCATACATAAATCAAAACTCAGCCAGTTCAGCAGGGACCAGCCAAAATTTGATGGGCAGGCTGATTGTACCCAAGTTGATCTATTGATTGACTAGAGCAGTGTTTCTCAACCTTTTTTCTGTCAAGGCACCCTTTAAAATTATGGACAGTCCCGAGGCACCCTTTAAATTTATGGACAGTCTTGAGGCACCCCATTCTAAATGTGAAAAACTATTCTAATAGTTTTATATAACGCAGCAACATCCACACATGTTGGGCACCCAACATTAGAGAAGATTTATTCTTCCAAAGCAAATACACTTTTGCACACTGGTACTGACTAGTATTCCAGTGTTTCTCTTCTCCCTCGTTGTTTCTCCATCACTGAGCTAATGTGACCCCAGCACTGATGGAGAGCGGCAGGAGAGGGTCAAACTAGGATGCTGTGCAGGCAGCTGACATCCTTCTTATCAACGGATTATGTAATTGGTTATCAGGTTGCCAGTGGCTAGTAGTAATGGTGCACAATGAAAACCTGTGGCTTTGTGTAACAAAAAAGGCAGGCTTGTATACAAGTTTTGGCCATTTTTATTTTACATTTTGCCAAGGCACCCCTGAAGAAACCTCAAGGCACCCCAGGGTGCCTGGACACCGTGGTTGAGAAAGGCTGGACTAGAGTACAACTAGCTTGTCAGATTTTTTTATATTTGATCACTGCCAACAGCTATAGCCTCTAGCACTATTCATTGTGTTCTGCCCGCTGAGAAGGCTCCCCATACACCCCTGCCGGAAGAACACAATAGCACTGTGGAAGGCATTCCCCCATCAACACAACAAATGTGTTGTTTTTGTCATATTTCAGCTTTACAAATTTGCTCTTAGGAAGTTCTGTTTGACACATCCAGATGTGTCAGGTACGTTATCCCTCTCTAGATGATGTGGTTCCTCCTGCTGACCCGTACATAACTACTGTGGTCTGTAGTGATGTAAAAGTTGGCAGGAGTAACCACAGCTCCAAGTTTAGACCAGAAGTGTCAGACAGCAGTGTTCAGAGCATTGTTTCAATGCGCTGCCCACCAACTTTTCAGAGAGCTGCTACTTTTTCACTTTCCACCTTTAAAAAAAATAACAAGAATTTTCTAAAATATATTGTGTCTCCCTGTGGCCACGCCACCACCGTCCGGAGCAGGTATCTAAAAGTGCATATGAAATACAAATCCCTATGCTGCTTTGGCTATGGAACACATTAATACAGAAAGTTTTATTTGAGGGTTGAAGAAGTTAAAAGGAAACCTTGGTCTATATGACAGTATTTATAGTGGTTACACAATTGCTGGTAAAACCACTATTATGTATGATCAATGTGAGTCAGTTTTTTTTGTTTCATGACCGTCTGCCCTAATAATATATGAATTCAGCTCTTTCATTCCCAAAGCGCTGTACTGCCCTCCCTTAGTTAGGGAAATTGAAAGGAGTGTGAAGTCCTACTTTTCCTCTTTGATCATATATATACTGCACAACGTTTGCAAGTTCTACCTATGGGTTTCCTCCTGGTACTCCAGTTTCCTACCACACGCCAAAGACATGCAGCTAGTTTAATTGGCTCCCGTGTAAACTGGCCCTAGTATTTGTATGTATAAATGTGAGTTAGGGACGTTGGATTTTAAGCTCATTGAGGGTAGGGACTGATGTGAATGTACAATATAAATGTGTAAAAGTGTTATAAATTTAAAGCTCTGCATAAATTGACAGCACTATATAAGTACCTGTAATAAAATAAAATAAATATATATTGTTTTAAATCATGGGAAAAGCAGCAAGAGGAGTGGAAACACCCAAAAGTCAGCAAAAACATTCAGACTGAATTGTGGCTGGGAGCATAGCCAATTAATAAATGGGGGCTCTTGTAGAGAGAGCCCCCATAAGATGTAAGAAACCAGTGGGTGACTCAATCAACTAGACCCTGTCTATAACTGAAATAGTACTTTTGGGTGGATTGGATCTTTAACACAGAGGCGGTTTTAGTACTGAAAAATATAATCTATACTTGCCATTAGGCACCTGGGACAGAAAATGAGGCACCCATCTATGAGTAAAGTAAAATCAGATGCTTGTGATGTTCTGAACTTTCTTCTTGAAATCACCATAGGTCTGGTCATAGGATTAGAGCACTGTGTGCGATCTGCAATGGGCTCCTGGTATTTAAGAGCCTTGGCCTAAATTTTTTTTTGTTTACTGTTTCTAATTGAATTCTAAAAATATTCCAGCACCCTTTTACAGTGGTACTAAACACACCAGGCAAATAGCTTAGTATACCACTGTGGGAGTTCCCAGGGTAAGCAATCCTTCTGCCATGATGTACGGTATGTCTGTCAAGGAGGGTTTTTAGCTAAATGGGTCTTACGCTCAAAAATGCACTGGAGTGAAACTGGAAAATATATTTATTGGACCCCTTACCTGTTCCACGAAAACACACACACAAAACCTTGTTAACACATTTTAAAATAATTTTAATGCAAGTAAATACACCTGTTCCAATATAAAAAATAATCTTGAGGGGTTTTATGTGTTCATCTCTTCTGTCATATTTGTTGAAGAGTACCACTTTTGCTGGAAAAAAACCCATTTCTCTCTGGGTGTTCTATGTACATTGAAAGGATTTCAGCAAACATTTTTGCAGATTCCTTAATTTAGTTATTCTGAAGATATAGGTGTTTGTTTGTCTGTGTCCATGTGCAAAGTGAATGTGAATGGGAGCAATTTTTTCATTAGTGATCAGCTGCTGCACTGGCAGGGTTCTAATGAGAAAAGTGTCAAGGTATGAATCCCTTTAGATGTGATTAACCCTTTGGGAATATCTCAACAAAACTGAAATGTTTGTTGAAGAGGAAGTGAGGATGCCCAAAATCTAATTTGTATCTTAGTGCAGACTTCTGGAAAAATCAATAAGCCAATCACTCAAGCAGGAAATTACATTTCTGGGGGGATGTTTTGTACACCATTTGTATGCAGAACTCCTCCAGATTGCCATATTGCATTTTAGAGAAAATTACCGTGCTGCAGATTGAAAAGTAAAGGTCATTTGTAGCCTCCCTGGCGGTATTCCCGAGTGTAGCTCGGTGTAAAGTTTCAGTACCACAAGCGGTAACCCCGAGCTACACTCGGGCTTACCATGCGGCTCTGCTCCACGATCCCTCGATCACTTACCTTGTCCTGAGCTCCCGCGATGTCCCTCCTGCAGTGTCCCCGGCAATGTAATCTGGCGGATGCCGGCATCTGTCATCTGGTTTCCGTTCCCTGCGAGCATCGAGACGTACGGGGGACGGACATTCACTAAAATCACATAGTATAACATTACTGTATCAAACCATTTCACATACATTTTGTCCCTAATGCTTTGTCATGTGCCCTGCCTGCATTTATACTGTTCTTTCTGCCTGGAAACTGAGAAACATCCATGGCGTCCAAAAAGCATCCCTTTAGGTTAAAAGCGGTTTTAGACCAGATAGAGAACAGCGATAGTAAATTAGAACTACTTGCAGAATTGAGTTATAATGATTCGTGGGGAAATTCGTCATCAGACACTGAAAACGATTTTGCAACTTTGCTCAGCGATGTGCGAACTTGGCGCTATAGTTCAAATTTCAGTGTTTTTGGTTTGATTATATTATTGAATTAAATGTATTATTATATTATGTTTTATGATTATTTATTAAATTATAATTTATGATTTCATCTTTCAAGTTTTATCCTACAAGGGATGTTTACTAGACTCTTGTTCGGACAGATTTCAGTGAGTTATTCCTAAAAATTACAGGCCTACAATAAAAAAATACATATTTCCATGCAAAAAAATTTACCGCTTTGGGCACAGAAATATGGACATAATCAGACCGCTAGGGAGGTAAAAACATTATAATACAATATGGCTTGTGCTGCAATAGTATATGCAATACTATTTTGTTTTATTTGTGATATCTTTACCCATGAAAATGGAGTTACCCTTTAAATGCTCTGATAAGCCCAAGAAGAAAGGCTTCCTTAATTTGTACATTGGGTTTTCCAGCTCCATTCCGAGTACCGTATATACTCGAGTATAAGCCGAGTTTTTCAGCACATTTTTTGTGCTGAAAAACGGCCCCCTCGGCTTATACTCGAGTCAACGTCTCCAGATGGCTCCCCCCCCTTCCAACAGAAGGGAAACTACGGTAAGTACAGGGGTGGGCAGGGGGCTGCTATCTCTTACCTGGCTCCGGTCCCACGACAATCCGGTCCAGGAAGCGCGGCTGCTCCTTCATTCGGTTCGTCCACTGGATGTTTGCGAGGCTGCTCGGCTCCGCCTTCTCACCGGTGATTGGCCGCCAGAACTGTAGCTCAGGAAAGGCACACAGGTGGCCAATCACTGGTGAGGAGGCGGAGCTGAGCGGCCCCGCAAAAATCGAGTGAAGGAGATGCAGGTAAGTGTGCCGTGCTTAGGTGCTGCTGCAACCACATATGCTGGCTGCAGCAGCACCATACTGGAACAGGGGTCAGCAAGTGTCAGTGGGAGGAATAGTGCCCCATCTTTGGTGTCACTGATACCAATGATGGGGCATTATTCCTCCCACTGACACCAACGATGGGGCACTTTTCCTCCCCCCCACTGACACCAACGATTGGGCACTATTCCTCCCCCCCCCCACTGACACCAATGATGGGATACTATTCCACCCCCCACTGACACCAATGATGGGACACTATTCCACCCCCCACTGACACCAATGATGGGGCACTATTCCACCCCCCACTGACACCAATGATGGGGCACTATTCCTCCCACTGACACCAATGATGGGGCGCTATTCCTCCCACTGACACCAATGATGGAGCACTATTCCTCTCACTGACACTAATGATGGGGCGCTATTCCTCCCACTGACACCAATGATGGGGCGCTATTCCTCCCACTGATACCAATGATGGGGCACTATTCCTCCCACTGATACCAATGATGGGGCACTATTCCTCCCACTGATACCAATGATGGGGCACTATTCCTCCCACTGATACCTATGATGGGGCACTATTCCTCCCACTGACACCAATGATGGGGCACTATTCCTCCCACTGACACCAATGATGGGGCACTATTCCTCCCACTGACACCAATGATGAGGCACGATTCTTCCCACTGGTGTTCCCACCCTCGGCTTATACTCGAGTCAATAGTTTTTCCCAGTTTTTTGTTGTAAAATTAGGTACCTCGGCTTATATTCGGGTCGGCTTATACTCGAGTATATACGGTAAGTCTAATTTACAGTACATTCAAAGTAGCCATAGTAGTAGTAGCAAAATTTAGGGGGGGTGAGGGAAATTGCCCAAATCTACTTCCTACATGGTTACTTTTAAAAGCTTTTTGAATGCCATATTTTCTTTATTGCAATTATTAGAAAGGACTCAGCAAAAACAAATAAAATAAAATACTTACTGTGATGTCACATGACAATTTTCTGCCTTAATATCTGAATTTTTGCTGCTAGTTATGGCTTTCCATGGAAAGGAGGTGTCCTTGCAGAAGGGTATACAAAATAATGCATGCATCTGCTTGAAATATGTTTCTGGCACTATATAGAAAAGAGTTTTGACCTTCTCTATCTCTGAATTTGAGAGCCAGCATATTTTGAACATTGCAGTAGGCAATGACTTTGAACTGACCTATTTATAGTCAGTTCAATGCAGATCAATGTAAAAGATAAACTTGTATGACCATTAGCAAAGCTAAATGATTCTTGTATATATAGCTTTTATATTTCAAATAAGATCTATAATGTGAGGTCCTCTTTCTTGTACGAAAAACTCACTGGTCAACAAGCATTGGAAAATTTAAGGAGAGACAATTGGCGACACAGTTGTGATTGTGCTTACATGACTTCATGGAAGAAACAGATAAAAGCGACATAATTGAAATGAGCCTGCAGAGTATCCTGAAGGAGTATTTTCATTCCTCTGAAAAATATAGTAGGATCATAGATACATTTTTTCCAAATATGTTTTAAAATGTTTAATCAACAGAACAAAATTTTAAATGGATGAAACTACCAAAAAGGAAAGTAATGTAAACATGCAAGCTATGGTAACTTAGAAGCTATTTACATGATATTGTATGTACTCTCCAGCGCCTCAGGATATGCACAGCCAAAAGGGAAGCCAAGGGTACCAGGACAGCGACAACCAAAGGAAATGCTTCAGGGGTGCAGCCCTCCTCAGACGGGGAAATCAGCCACTGGATAGAGAGAAAACAGGTGGTGCACACACCTAGTGCATTATCCAAGGTTTATTGTAAGGCGTGAAAGAACAATAAAAACATACTCACAGACGAAGCATGTATCTAAAAAGCATAGAAAAATGATCGTTGTGGCCATTGTCATTTTTCTATGCTTTTTAGATACATGCTTCATCTGTGAGTATGTTTTTATTATTCTTTCACTCCTTACAATAAACCTTGGATAATGCACTAGGTGTGTGCACCACCTGTTTTCTCTCTATTTACATGATAGAAGGACTTTGCTCAATAGTCAGTTGAAGAAATCAGGATTGGAAATGATATAATTGCTACCACTCATAAACTAGATTATGTGATTGCCATGAGAGTGCTGCCTTGGTGGTCACACCACTTTGCTTCTAAACAATAGGTTAGCGCTACATTTAGGGTTACCGCAGGGGCGGACTGACAACTCATGGGTCCCTCGGGCAATAGGGGATCATGGGGCCCTTGTGTCCTTGCCCAAACTCAAAAAAGCCTATGAAAAAGGTACCAGGGGCATCTCATGGGGCCCCCTACTGACCCCGGGCCCTCGAGCCGTGCCCAAGTTTCCAAATGGTCAGTCAGCACCTGGGTTACCGCTAGGGTTAGGATTGTTGTTAGGGCTAGTATGAGCTTTAGCATTATAATTTGCACTAGGGTTAGGTTACTATACTACTCATTACTATAAGGGTTAGTGTATTTTGACACAACATGGTAGTTTAAAGGAGCTTTCCTTATCTTCAGGGGTCATTGCATCAGTAAAAAACTACCATTATTTTGCTTTCTTCATTAACTCTAATGAATTAGGCCAGATAGTAAAATTCTACTGTAAGGTACCAGTTTTGACCAAAATTTCACTGAAGCAAAAATTCCTAAATTTGCTTATTCCTATTTTTTTAGAGAATTTACAATTTGATTGTGCAGGATTAAATACGGTCAGGGACTTCTATAGATATAGAGAAATGCTACTGTGACAACTCTACTATAATCAGGATGGACCACTTGTTTTTTTACATAGAACCAGGGTTGTATTTACCATAAAATCACTCACAGGCCAATGCCTAGGACAGCACGACTTTAGGATGCCACACCAAATCAAATTTACAAATTGTAGAATCTTATCTTTTTTTGGTCTCCAGTTTCTACCGCCTCTGAACCTTTGTGGCTAACATAAGAAAGTGAACTGCAGGGAAAGGGGGATTGAGGGAACTTGAGATAAGTCTACAGGTTGTTTATAGTTCTGAAAAGTTGAAGCCATCTCTCCTTTGTCTTCATTGATTATCTGTCCAGTTTAATTAAAGTGTTACTAAACCCAGGACCCAGAATTCACTATACCTGGTCTCCCACAGTACGCAGAACATGGAAATGCAATTATTTTAGCAAATATAAACTACTAAATACCTTCTCATCAGCAGTTAGAGCAGTCTTGTGACTTCTATCAGTGTTCAGCAGAGCCCTGGTTAAAGCTTGTAGGAGTTGTTTTCTTTCTGCTCTAGGAGGATGCAAAACCCCTGATCCTCTGTCTGGACAGTGCTGATTGGCCCTGTGCTGATCACATGCACTCTCCCAAGAAAAATAAAACCTTTCTAGCAATACACACTAAACTGAACACGTGCATATGGCTACGGGTTCAGTCTGTCTTATCAGATGGACATTTGATCAAGAGGAGGGGCAGAGAAAACAGGATCAAACAGCCTTTTTACACAATGCAGAGGATTAACCCATTAGGTTCCACAGTGAGTATAACAAGCATGCTTTACTGCATATACAGACTGATTTTTCTGTTGTGGGTTTAGTAACTCTTTAAGCTAGTGTGCATGGAGCTTAAGAGTGACCTAAAGGTGGGCCTGAATAGAAAGCAGACCAACGATGTCTCCAATAGCCCATTGCAGTATCAGCTTTTTCTAAAATAACTACATGACACAAGAGGCGGAGCATGTACAAAAGGGCATCATCATTCAAGTTTGCATGGGGCAGCATGATGTTTAAACAGAGCTTTGCAAAGAGCCATAGACTGAAAGCACAATGCTTGTCATGAGCCTTATAACAGAAACTGCTGCAGGTCAGAAAATGAAGCCATTACAAGTTCATGTGTGGTATTTTTTATAGTTTTGTTTATGCTTCTTTTTAGTCAATTCAGACATTTTAGAGGCAGAGGAACTATTTCAGTGGTCTCCAAACTGCAGCCCGTGGGCCTGATGTGGCCCTCTGCTTGCCTTTATCTGGCCCTTGGGGCTCTATTCCTCCCACTGACATTAACAGTGGGGTATTATTCCTGCAACTGACCCCAAAAGTGGGGCACTATTCCTCTACTGACACCAATGATGGGGCATTATTCCTCCCACTGATACCAATGATGGTGCACTATTCCTCTACTGACACCATTGATGGGACAATATTCCCCCCCAGTGAAACCAATGGCGTGGCACTATTACTCTCACTGACACCAATGATGGGGCACTATTCCCCTCACTGACACCAATGGTGTGGCACTATTCCTCCCACTGATACCAGTGATGGGGCACCATTCCTTACACTGATACCAATGAAGGGGCATTGCTCGCTCCCACCAATGCCAGGACATTTTCTACTCCCATAGACCACAGTCTGGCCCCCCTAAGGTCTGAAGGATAGTAAACTGGCCCGTTGATTAGAAAGTTTGGAGACCCCTGGACTATTTGATAATATTTAGTTGGGGTATTTTAAAGCATGATAGTGTGCTAGCTGTGACATTATTATTTTTTTTATTGGTTTGGGCAATGTTTTATAAAGTTTTATATTTTTGACTTAACATTCACATGACAAAACAAAGGAAGAGAGTAGAAAGAATAAATTAATCTTCATGATATGACAACCAATTAAGGAATTCAGGTCATTCAACATTAAGCAACTCCAGGAATGTGATTAAAACAACTCTTAAAGTGGGTCCTCCCACTCTGCAAGGGTTAAATGCTTGTTTTGTTTAAGGGGAGCTCAACAGGCAGTATAACTTACCATATATCCCTCTCCCAACATTTAGAGCACTCTCCTTTTCTTTGAAGCTCCAGTCTGTAGTTGGGGCCTCAATGCCATCACATGCAATGCAGGGCTATAAACCCTGTATTGTACATAGTGGGGGATAGCATACAACTGCAAACCCAACATGCCTTAGAGTGGAAGCTGCGGGAAACTGGTGGGATGGATTGAGGAAGCCAGAGCCAGGATTAAGGTTAATTTCTCTTTATCTGTGCACCCCTAGGCCAAAAAAACTTTTAACCCTTGCAGTGCAGTAGTTGTTTTTGCCACATTTCCACAGTTCAGCTTTAAAAATTCACTCTCTTGATATGCTGGATCCTAGTGTGTCAGGTAGAGTGTCCCTCCCTGGACACCGTGGTTCCTTCTGATGATGAAAAGGCTGGCAGGAGTAACCACGGCTTCCAGTGGAGACCAGCTTTCCAACATCTCCAGAAGTGGCAGATAGCAATAGTTTCAATGCACCGTACACCATTTTTTATAGAAATCTGTTAGTTTATCTCTTTCCACATGACAACGGGGATGCTTTAAAAAAATAGCATTAATTTTATACAACATCATGTGTCTCCCTATGACCACCCCTTCCCCTGCCCCAGAGCTAGTATCCCATTGAAAGTGCATATGAAACACAAATACTTATGCTGCCCTGTCTATGGAACACATCAATATAGTAAGTTTTATTTGAGGGCTGTAAGAGTTAAAAGGAAACCTTGGTCTAAATGACAGTATTTATAGAGGTTACACGATTGCTGTCAAAACCATTATTGTGTGTGGTCAATGTGAGTCAGTTCTTTTGGTTTCATGACCCTCTGATCCTTATAATATATAAATTAGACTCTCTCTTTCCTAAAGCCATGTTCTGCCTTCTCCATAAGTCAGGGTAATTGACAGGAGCTCAGAGACGACTGACATTACCAGAGTTCCAGTTACAAATAAAAAGACCCAGCTTTCAGTTGGAGCATCTATAATAATTTGAATCCCCAGTCTTGGATTGTTATAACAGTTCATCTTTTCCTCTGTGTGGAAGGGGTTTTTAGAGTCTTGATTACTGATTAATTATTTATTATTATTTTTCTTCCTGTAAGAGCAGAACAGTCTAGCTGTAAGTTCACCCTACCTCCTGCTTAAGCACAGGGCTGATAACAAATACTAAAAAACTGTCATATAGCAAAAATACTGTCATGATTTCATGAAAGAAAATGAAAGGCTTTGTTGATTGACAGTTTTATCTTCTCAGGCAATTCAGCATTGTGTCAGTTATCAGCCTTGAACTGAGGCAGCAGATAGGTCAGTCTCCTTGGGGGTCATACTGGCTGACAATGGGCTGATATTGCTGCCCTGGCAGGATCATAATAAATAAAGAAGGAAAATATATACAAAACCACTATGAATTCCATTAAATAAAATCCTCTGCTACTCTACTATAACTCTTCTAGCTTCGTTGGTGTTTTCATATAGTACACATCTCACAAACCCAAGCATTTCAGACTGAAGTGTGTATTTTGGGGACAAAAGTTGGGTTTGCCACTACTATGGGTCTAGGTCAGTGGTCGGCAAGCCGCGGCTCTTTACACACTTTAATGCGGCTCTTCTGTGTGCCGGGAGCCCGCTCCCCTCCCTCCTCTCGGGCGGCCGCCCCAAAAGTCAGGACTCTGCAGCTAGCCCAGCAATGGGCAAACTACGGCCTGGCGGACCTTTTAATCCGGCCCGCGGAGCGTGATCCAAAAAAAAAACAGCCAGGGCAGCGCGCTCAAATGTAATGATTGGCCAGTCTCGCTGCCACTCACATCCTGATAGCCAGTGATTGGCTGTCAGGATGTGTGTAGGCGGGGCAGCGTGACGAACGTGAGAGGAGCTAGGCTCCTCTCACAGTCCGCCCTGAAGACCGGAATGGCGCGGGAACACGGCGAGAAGAACGCGCGGAGCAAAGGTAAGTGAATTGACACAGGGGGGACTTGGCTTACTACTTGCTACTTACTTACTACTACTATATGAGGGATGAATTAATATGGGGGATGAATTACTATATGGGGGATGAATTACTATAGGGGGGATGAATTACTATATGGGGGATGAATTACTATATGGGGGATGAATTACTATGGGGGATGAATTACTATATGGGGGATTAATTACTATAGGGGGGATGAATTACTATGGGGGATGAATTACTATATGGGGGATGAATTACTATGGGGGATGAATTACTATGGGGGATGAATTACTATATGGGGGATTAATTACTATGGGGGATGAATTACTATGGGGGATGAATTACTATATGGGGGATGAATTACTATATGGGGGATGAATTACTATGGGGGATGAATTACTATGGGGGATGAATTACTATAAAAACTTATTGAAACTAAAAACAGTGTACCATCCTATGTATTTTCAGTTTTAAAAATGTGGCTCTCAAAATAAATTTCAATCGTGGTTTTGGCGAGATTTGGCTCAGTTGAAAAAAAAGGTTGCCCACCACTGGTCTAGGTGATTTGCCCAGGAGATTTTGTTTTAACCATAATGCACTGCATGCCCTTTGAACTAAGGCCGGTAGCCTTAGAGGTGCCATTACAGGGCTTTTTAATAAACCATCCACTCATTATAAAAAGGAATGCACATACTGTCAGTGGACTGGAAGTTGCTGTAGAAAATGTATAGAAAAAAGCTGTAAAGTTGTCAAGCTTTCAAGAGTCATTTAGGAAACTGTGCTTTAAAGTTTTACTAAAGGCAAACATTTTATTTTTCAAATTAATATGACTAACATGTCATACTCACCTGCTCTGTGCAATGGTTTTGACTAGAGCAACCTTGAACCTCCTTCTAGGATTCCCCTGCCAGTGATATTGGCTCCTCCTCTTCTCTGTGTGCCCCCATAGCAAGCCACTTGCTGTGGGGCACAGAGTGCGTGCTTGCTCCTGAGCTGGCCATGCCCCTCACCACCTCCTCACAATATGTTATTGACAGCAGCAAGAACCAATGGCTCCTGCTGCTGACTGAGTCCCTGTGTGAATAGGAAGAGAGGGGAGAAAAGAGCTGAAGCCGTGCACAATGACAGATTGATTGAGGACTCGGGTAAGTGTTTAGGGAGGTGGGGGAGGACAGAAAGCTGTAAAACATTTTTACCTTAATGCAGGGCATGCATTAAGGTAAAAAAAAATTTTGGCTTTAGAATCACTTTAATTCTGTTTGATAGCTTATTGCGCAATGAACCCCTTTGCTGCCTTTTGCTCTAATTATTGTTTTTTTTGTCTTTAAAATTATGATTTTTGTTTTAATTTGAGGTATGCAGTAACTTTTAACTGCTGCCTCCTTCATAGAAAAAAAGTGGGCTGTTGTTTTAGGGGTTGAATTTTGTGTTTTCATTTCTACTGAGGTTATTTAAATTATAACTATTGTTATATGCTGATAGGGCCTTTTTAAAGTTTGGGGTGCTCACAGTGCAGTATTCACTTGTTAATGACAATCTGTTCTTGAATCCACATTTTTTTCTCAGCATGCTGCTACATTGTTTGAAAGAAACAAACAACTAAGTGCAAGAACAGTCTGCACCTAAACAGCCTCAAATAAGATCAGTCATATTCACTGCACAGTAATATCCCCAAAGCAATAATAAAAGTTAGGCATACACTGGTCAGGTTTATTATCCCTAAAAAAAGCTGCTCCGCTGTTAGCCAATTCTTAAAAAGACCGGAGCAGGACCCGAGCTGCCTGTTCGTCCCCCACTCGGGACAGGATGCTGTGCGGGGTCTGAGTTGAGGCCAGACCTGCGCAGCCATCCCCGCTGAGCCCTCTGACTAATACCCTGAATCAGGGTTACCCGCTGCCGCTGTGTGCCAGGATATCTGCTGCCGCTGTATGCCAGAAGTGAGGTGTTA
Source organism: Staurois parvus (assembly GCF_062004578.1). NCBI lineage: Eukaryota > Metazoa > Chordata > Amphibia > Anura > Ranidae > Staurois > Staurois parvus. The sequence continues at coordinate 5,817,550 of NW_028317866.1, read as the reverse complement.
GTTGAGGCCAGACCCCCGCAGCGATTCCCGCTGAGAACTCTGCCTAATACCCTGGGTCAGGGTTACCCGCTGCCGCTATGTGCCAGGATACCTGCTGCTGCTGTTTGCCAGAAGTGAGGTCTGAGTTGAGGCCAGACCCTCGCAGCCATCCCCGTTGAGCACTCTGCCTAATACCCTTGGGTCAGGGTTACCCGCTGCCGCTGTGTGCCAGGATACCCGCTGCCGCTGTGTACCAAAGTGAGGTCTGAGTTGAGGTCAGACCCCCGCAGCCATCCCCGCTGAGCACTCTGCCTAATACCCTTGGGTCAGGATTATTACCTGCTGAACCCTCTGCTTAATACTCGGGGCTCAGGAAGAGTACCTGCTGCTACCCTGCCTAATACTGTGGGGCCAGGATTGCCCGTGCTGCTGTGTGCCAGAAATACCCGCTGTGTGGATCCTCTGCTGTGTGCTGAGGAGTTTCGCTATCTGCTGTCGTCTGCTGTGGGTCAGGAAAAACCCCTGCCAGAACTGTGAGTGTCCTTGCCCCTGGTTCCCCCTGCCTGGACTGTCCGTGGACTCCCCCCCCTTACTTTTCCCTGCCTGGACTGTCCGTGAGCCCCTCCATTACCCTCCCTAGACGCTGAGTGTCCGCTGATCGCTGTGTCCCTGGGAAACTACCCCTGTCTGCTGACTGCTGTTGTCCCTGGAAAGCTGTCTGAGGTCTGAGCTGAGGTCAGACCCCACAGCCAAGACCCCGCTGAGTCCCCGTGAGCCTGCTGTTGTCCCTAGAGAGCTGTGTGAGGGCTGTGCTGAGGTCAGACCCCACAGCCAAGATCCCGCTGAGTCCCCGTGAGCCTGCTGTTGTCCCTAGAGAGCTGTGTGAGGGCTGTGCTGAGATCAGACCCCACAGCCAAGATCCCGCTGAGTCCCTGTGAGCCTGCTGCTGTCCCTAGAGAGCTGTGTGAGGGCTGTGCTGAGGTCAGACCCCACAGCCAATATTACGCTGAGTCCCCGTGAGCCTGCTGTTTTCCCTAGAGAGCTGTGTGAGGGCTGTGCTGAGGTCAGACCCCACAGCCAATATCCCGCTGAGTCCCCGTGAGCCTGCTGTTGTCCCTAGAGAGCTGTGTGAGGGCTGTGCTGAGGTCAAACCCCACAGCCAAGATCCCGCTGAGTCCTCATGAGCCTGCTGTTGTCCCTAGAGAGCTGTGTGAGGGCTGTGCTGAGGTCAGACCCCACAGCCAAGATCCCGCTGAGTCCTCATGAGCCTGCTGTTGTCCCTAGAGAGCTGTGTGAGGGCTGTGCTGAGGTCAGACCCCACAGCCAAGATCCTGCTGAGTCCCCATGAGCCTGCTACCGTGAGTGTCCCTAGAAGCTGCCTGCTGCTGAGTGTCTGCAAGCCGCTTACTGTGAGTGTCCCTAGAAGCCGCCTGCTGCTGAGTGTCTGCAAGCCGCTTACCGTGAGTGTCCCTAGAAGCTGCCTGCTGCTGAGTGTCTGCAAGCCGCTTACCGTGAGTGTCCCTAGAAGCCGCCTGCTGCTGAGTGTCTGCAAGCCGCTTACCGTGAGTGTCCCTAGAAGCCGCCTGCTGCTGAGTGTCCCCAAGCTGCCTACCGTGAGTGTCCCTAGAAACCGCATGTTGCGGAGTGCCCTGGACTGCCCCTATTGTATGCCCAGATTACCTTTGCCTGAACTGTCCTTATTGTGTGCTCGGATTACCCTTACCTGAACTGCCCCATTGCGTGCCCAGATTATAGCTACCTGGACTGCCCCCCTGAGTGCTTGGGCCATCACTACCCAAAGCGCCCTATCATGGGCCGGATTACAATTATTTTGGGCTCCTCTCCTCTCTTCCCCTTTTTGGTACCTGGACGCTACCTTCCTTCCCTGAGTGAGTGCCTTCCATAGTTTAATAAAGTTTTGTGTGTTTACCATCTTCTTTGTGTGTTCTGTCCTGCCTATGCTCCGTCACAATATCCAAAATATGGACCTTCATTGCTCTCCTTTGTCATTACCACAATTAACAAATCTGTTGTAGATTGGATTGCTTGCAGATAGGATGGAGGTCTGACCACTTACAGTAGGTGCAAAGTCAGAACAGACTGATGAAAGGCAAGATCTCCAATAAAGAGATCAGTCTGGGGATCAAAATTTACTGTACTTCATGCCTTTTAAAATGTTATAGGTGTCCAAATTGTAAAAAAAAGGAAAAAAGAATCCAAGTCTAAGACTAACAAAATTAAACTCATTCAGCTTCACGTAGACTTCCAATGTGCAGAGCTTTCAAACTTGCCAAATTGACTTGCTTATTTCTAGCTGGCACTGTTTTGTTTTGAATACAAGGCAATTAATTATGTGATTTGTTATGCTAATGAAAGGCACCTGAACTGGATTAGCATGGATATAATGTAATTTTCACATGACCAAACAGAGATTTCAACATTTTAATTAAAGTATGTTAACTTTTGATGTTTATAGAAATCTCTCTTTTTTTCAGTTGTATTGCTGGAAGTCCAGGTGTAAGAACTTGTGTAAGAACTGTGATAAATTTACAAACATAATAATCAAACATGATAATTTGTAAAAAGCTGATTGACACCTAGGTGTAGGGAACATAATGAATGAGCATGTGGCATTAGTGAATGTGCGGTTCCCATCAGACTGTGTTGGTACCCACCCAAGTACTCGGGTTTTTCCTCCCCCCACCTTTTCTTTTAGGTAATAGTACTTCCATGGAGCCTTGTGCCATGATTGGGAGAATGCCCTTGAGCCTCTTTTGGGGAATCCTGACTATATAAAGGCTGAAGATCCAAGCTTAAGCTACCAATTTAGAATAGAAATAGTAGAATAGTGTTCTGTTATTTACTTGATTTGTTAATTAGGCAAACTTAGTTTACTTTATTTAGTCTGATAGTTATAATAAATGTATGGCTGATAGTAGTTTTATATATATATATTTATATATACACACACACATATATATATATATATATACAGTCAGGTCCATAAATATTGGGACATCGACACAATTCTAGCATTTTTGGCTCTATATACCACGACAATGGATTTGAAATGAAACGAACAAGATGTGCTTTAACTGCAGACTGTCAGCTTTAATTTGAGGGTATTTACATCCAAATCAGGTGAACGGTGTAGGAATTACAACAGTTTGAATATGTGCCTCCCATTTGTTAAGGGACCAAAAGTAATGGGACAATTGGCTTCTCAGCTGTTCCATGGCCAGGTGTGTGTTATTCTCTCATTATCCCAATTACAATGAGCAGATCAAAGGTCCAGAGTTCATTTCAAGTGTGCTATTTTCATTTGGAATCTGTAGCTGTTAACTCTCAAGATGAGATTCAAAGAGCTGTCACTATCAGTGAAGCAAGCCATCATTAGGCTGAAAAAACAAAACAAACCCATCAGAGAGATAGCAAAAACATTAGGCATGGCCAAAACAACTGTTTGGAACATTCTTAAAAAGAAGGAACGCACCGGTGAGCTCAGCAACACCAAAAGACCGGGAAGACCACGGAAAACAACTGTGGTGGATGACCGAAGAATTCTTTCCCTGATGAAGAAAACACCCTTCACAACAGTTGGCCAGATCAAGAACACTCTCCAGGAGGTAGGTGTATGTGTGTCAACAATCAAGAGAAGACTTCACCAGAGTGAATACAGAGGGTTCACCACAAGATGCAAACCATTGGTGAGCCTCAAAAACAGGAAGGCCAGATTAGAGTTTGCCAAACGACATCTAAAAAAATATAAGGTATTAATAATGCCGCGCTCCTATTTGTATACATATATATCTCTATGTCTCTATATCCAATCTGTGCTCATTCTACTTAATAAATAGTGATATTCCATAAACTAATATAATTAAATAATTGCTGATATATTGCCAATACACACATACACAACCTAAATTTGTGTGATAAATAATAATCAATATAGGACCTTGATATAATGTGAATAATAAATAAGTGAATATATCAATAAAAGTATAAATATAATTAGTGCCACTCTAATTATATGTGATCAATCCGGCAATATTAGTGCAAAAATATACTAATGTGCACGTGCATAAGTGTAATACATGAAAAATAAATAAATAAAGTCTTTATAAGCAAGTGCCAAAGTGCAGGTGAATCCTTGTTCCCTCTCGCCAGGTGCCTTGTGGTCTCCCTATGCGCTCACCTTTAAGTTTGCCTGAATGAATTCAGGCAAAAAAACTTTTTGATCCTTCCAGGATCGGTGGGTTGATGCTCTGTGTGATTAGATGTGCCAAGGTGTAGATGTAGGTACTCCTGTACTCTCCTCTTTCTCCTTTAACAACTGCTCATACACCGATATAAAGACCAGCTCTTTCTCCTTATTCCCCTCCAGGGGTCACCTCCTTCTCATTTCCTCCTCTCACCCATGTGGAATTTAAGGGTCAGATGTAGATAAAAGAAAAACAAACCATTGTGCTTTATCCTTTTAAAAGTGGAAATTTATTTCTGCCTGTAGCGATATTTCACAGCGATACACAGTTCCTTGGTAGTCCAGGGCGGCATAAATAACACAGTCAATAATGGGTGAGCAATCCTGTACCTCTGCTCTCCCTCCCTGCCTGCCACTGTCTGCATTGGAATCGCCGAGCCTCGCCGCTGCAATGTCGTGACGTCAGAGCCCCTCCCCTACGCGTTGCGTCACAGGGTCACGTGACTTCATCAGGGGGATAATGATTGGAATTATTTATCACACAAATTTAGGTTGTGTATGTGTGTATTGGCAATATATCAGCAATTATTTAATTATATTAGTTTATGGAATATCACTATTTATTAAGTAGAATGAGCATAGATTGGATATAGAGACATAGAGATATATATGTATACAAATAGGAGCGCGGCATTATTAATACCTTATATATTGATCTGACACTACCAAGTGAGTTTGTGTAAGTGCCAGCGCACCTAACACAAAAAACTAGCACATAATTGTTTAACACCCACAGAATACCTCATTCTTAATAGCTCACAAGGATTCACATTATATAAAGACATCTAAAAAAACCTTCACAGTTCTGGAACAACATCCTATGGACAGATGAGACCAAAGATCAACTTGTACCAGAGTGATGGGAAGAGAAGAGTATGGAGAAGGAAAGGAACTGCTCATGATCCTAAGCATACCACCTCATCAGTGAAGCATAGTGGTGGTAGTGTCATGGCGTGGGCATGTATGGCTGCCAATGGAACTGGTTCTCTTGTACTTATTGATGATGTGACTGCTGACAAAAGCAGCAGGATGAATTCTGAAGTGTTTTGGGCAATATTATCTGCTCATATTCAGCCAAATGCTTCACAACTCATTGGACGCCGCTTCACAGTGCCGATGGACAATGACCCAAAGCATACTGCAAAAGCAACCAAAGAGTTTTTTAAGGGAAAGAAGTGGAATGTTATGCAATGGCCAAGTCAATCACCTGACCTGAACTCGATTGAGCATGCATTTCACTTGCTGAAGACAAAACTGAAGGGAAAATGCCCCAAGAACAAGCAGGAACTGAAGACAGTTGCAGTAGAGGCCTGGCAGAACATCACCAGGGATGAAACCCAACGTCTGGTGATGTCTATGCGTTCCAGACTTCAGGCTGTAATTGACTGCAAAGGATTTGCAACCAAGTATTAAAAAGTGAAAGTTTGATTTATGATTATTATTCTGTCCCATTACTTTTGGTCCCTTAACAAGTGGGAGGCACATATGCAAACTGTTGTAATTCCTACACCGTTCACCTGATTTGGATGTAAATACCCTCAAATTAAAGCTGACAGTCTGCAATTAAAGCACATCTTGTTTGTTTCATTTCAAATCCATTGTGGTGGTGTATAGAGCCACAAATGTTAGAATTGTGTCGATGTCCCAATATTTATGGACCTGACTGTATGTATATATATATATATATATATATATATATATTAGAGGACATGAGTAAAAAATTTTGCAAGAGAGGTTATCTGAAACCCTTGCACGTGAGAATACAGATAGAAAACAGAGGGGATAATAAAAATAGAGTAGTAGAATGTGTTCAATTTGTGTCCCAATTTATATTTCACATAAAATATTCACTTGTATGAACAAACCTTGCAATATTTTGGGCGATAACTATACTATTACACCAGAATTTAGAGAGAAACCTATGCAGTCCTTCAGGATGGGGTTGCGCTATATTTAATTATCTACTGGAGTCAGACTACAGGTTTGAGGTCAAATCAAACATTATTTTCTTGTGTCCTAGATGTATTGGTGATTTTCATTGTCTGAATTGTATGCAGTGTTCAGCTATGTAGTAGGGTAATGTTTTTACCATTCCCAGAAAGGACATAGGATTTGCATCATACATTATATAACATGTGGTAAAACCAGGGCTTTTTATTAGCTGGATCACAGGGGTACTGATACTCACAGGGGCATTCTATTATATGTGTAGCGCTACCCTCAAAGGAGCAGCTTGTAATTTTCACAGGCTCCCCTTGCTTCGCCTCACAGCCAAGCACAGTGTATTTCTTCAGCCAAATACACTCATATACACTTCCGCTTGTTGCCTTCAATGACCAGTCTAGAGGATGTTTTGTTTTGGAGTTTTATTGTAGAATTTGGGATAGGGATCGGGAATTGTAGTAGGATACTCCAAAATTATAACAATTCACATTGAGGACATCTAGCTGATCTCTTAGTTGAGCACTGTAGAAGTCTTGATGACAGTAGATAGCAGACTTCCTTGTAACATATAGCAGCAAGTAGTTTTATGAGCGAGCAAAGTCCCTTTTGGCAGTAGTAGTAGTTACAGGGCTGAGCTCCTCAAGTATAAGCCAGTTATGACAGACTGCGACAGCTCAAAGGTAACATAGATGAACAAAGTCCCTTTGCAGTAGCAATACTCAGACAAGCTCTTCAGAACACTAGCCAGTGTTCCTATTCTCAGACCCACACTGACTATCAAGCACCAGATGGGTAGCAAAGCACACAGGGTCCCGAAGATCTCTCAGAGTCTGTACTCACAAGTCCAAGGACAGAATACTTGCCTCCTTTTGAAGACAGCTCCTTTCAGTTAGCTTACTGAAGAACCAGGGTCACTCTCTCTCAAAACTTCCAATCAACCTAACCAATCAATCACAGCACTCTGTTAAGCAGAATATCACACTAAGTTTACCTGAAAGCCTTTCTGATAAGCAGAGAAACACAGCTATGCTTAAGCTAACTATACACACCCTAGCAGCTGACTAGGAGGGTGCTACACATGACACCTTTGGTATCACAGGATATAAATTGCTCTATTTTATATGTTTATTGTGTGGTATTGGACCTGAAATTTTCCCTCATTTTTTGTCTCTGGTTGCTTTTGCAAATGATCCATATTCTATATCTGAAAAAACCTGCCCTTTCCAAAAAAGAGAAAGGAGGGGCTTTATCAGTAGGGTTAACCACATTATGAATATTTTTATTCCTTAAAGTAAGTGCTCTCCTATAAATAATATTTGGCCTGCTGGAGAAGTTTTTGGTCATAAAACCTTATCTTCTGGTAAAATAGGCCAGTGTTTTTGAATAGTTTCTATCCATTTGTGTGGTAAATTCCGCAATAAATCTAAAACCCTCCATTTTGTTATCTACATCTTTCTGTTTATCGCTTCTTAACTGCTCCCTACTTTTTAATTAAATCGCATTAGCCATTTAACCATCATTATACCTTTTATGCTTAAATCATTCTTTTTGATATTTTTTATTCTGAAAAACCTCCTCCTTGGTACAATGCCTCCTAATGCAGAACAGGTCTAGGGAAAACACTTGTTAATCTTTCTATTTTTATCAACATTTTTTAACTAAAAACTTGTATCTGGAGGTTGTGTGGACTGAAGAAATAACTCCAGTTAGTAGTTGATTAATCAGTTCCTGAAGTATTTCACACGGTCATGACAATCAAGTCTGAAGCTTGCAGCCTTGTCTACTTTTCTTCTATGCAACTTACTCCTAATGGTCTGTCATAATCGCCTTTCTAGATGTCTTGCCATAACCTTAAGAGATCTTTTTTTCCAAGGCAGGTATTAAATGCATAATAAAAAATCAACTTCAATGTCAATATTTTCGCATGTCAGCAAATTCCTTTGATATTTTGCCATCTTGTCCCAAATGATTGCTGACAATTGAATGTTTGTTTGGCAGCAAATATTGCCAAGATCAGTTGTTTCTTATTAATGTCACCCTCAGCTACTTTAGTATTCAGCAAGTACCATAAAAGGTGATTTGCAATGTTCTTTTAATTACATCAAGGCACGTTTATTACTACTTCAAAGCAGCTATATTTCTTTTAATTTTTCATGATTTAATGCAATTGACTAACATGAACATTATAGATATTGATACTTTATAGATGCTTCTACACAGAAAATTATGCAACCTTTAATTGGTGCAAAATAACCAGTTTGTTTTGAGAACACATTACAGAAGGCTTTAAAGTAATTCATTTATTTATTCATATTCCTGCTTTTTAGCACAGATCAGGCCATTTGGAAACTCAGGCACTGCCCGAGGGCCCAGGGTCAGTAGGGGGCCCCATAAGATGCCCCTGGTACCTTTTTCATAGGCTTTTTTGAGTTTGGGCAAGGACACAGGGGCCCCATGATCCCCTATTGAGTTGTAAGTCCACCCCTGGCACAGATGTACCTTTTCTTTGACATGGAGAGGATTCTTGGTTGTTCCTAGCCCATATGAGTGATGTACTTTATCCATCTTTTTTGGACCAACCCCTGATCAGCCAGGTGGACATATTTGGAATCATCCCCATTAGTTTTCAGGAAATTTTGCAGGTTGGGGATTCTGTCACTATGGCTTTGGTGCTGGTCTTTTTTGGCTCCAAAATGTTAAGCTGGTTTTACACCCATCGATTTCTTTTGTTTTGCCTGTGGGTTTTGGGCTGAACAAAGAAAATCCAACAGATTCCCCTATCTACGCTAAACAGTGTAGATGGCTAAATCTCCATCTTCAGCTATTATATTCTGACAGCTGATAACACTAGTGTCAGAATACCCAAACAATGCCTGTATGTATGTTGTACCTAGATTGTTTTGTATAGAGAAAAGAAAGGGTTAGACGCTATTACCTTTTAACCATCGTTACCAAAATAGAAATTGAAGGGAAAACCAAAATTTTGAGTTGTCATGACAGCAAGAGGTGAGGGAGAATCTGTGGAAAACTGTCCAGTGAAAATCTTCTAGGATTAATATTCCCTTCACCCTAGGGAGATCTCCTCTCACTTCCTGTTCCGTCTTCAGCACACAAAGTGAAAAGAAATCTCCCCAGCAAGACAGATATAGCAAAATTACCCTGATAGGTTTTCTAAATATTCTCTCGAGCCAAACTATGAGTTTCCAGGTATTCTGTTTGCCAGTATTTTTGGACCTGACCCTCTGTTCCTAGGGTTATAAAAGGAGAAGTGGTCCAGAGCCCAGAGCTCTTGCCATGAATCCATGGCCTGAAAGAGAATAGTGTTACACCTTTCTGTCATTTTGGAACCCGTCATAATGTAGAATGCCACTGGAGCCTGGGGTTCACCCTGAAGACACCAGCTGCTGGACTATACTGATACCAATGGACTTACAATTGATGGACTCTACTTCTGGCAGGTATGCTGGGACAGCACACAAGCCTGAATTAGGGTTTAGGGATGTAGGTAAGAACTGTTCTTGTGTATGCGGACTCTGTCATGTTTTGCACTTTTTCTAAGTAAAGCGTTCAAACTTTGTTTTCTGCCTGGTCTAAACTTCTTAAAGGAGTTTAATGCAAGTAAACTGCATCTTTTACACTTAGTTCACAACTAGGCACATTGGAGTATGAAGACAGGACTAAAAGAGTCATCCTGGTGTAGTACAGTCAGGGCCAGTGCTTTCACTAGGCAAACTAGGTAGCCTCCTAGGGCGCACTGCCACCTAGGGCCGGCACTCTTTCTGTGTGAGATACTGTACATCATGAATAATCCTCCAGCTGAGGGGAGGGACAGCAGAGGGGAGGAAGAAAGAAAAGAGGAAGATGCCGGGTGTCTGGGGCCAGTGTAGCAGCTGAGCTGCAGCTCCTTCCAGTGTTCCTCTCAGATTCAGTCCCTTACTGCAAGCCAGCTGGCAGCTTCTAATCACTGTGGAGTTCCAGCCCTTCTCTTCTCATTCATGAGTGGAGGCGAAGCTGCACCTCTGGAGGAAGGCAATGTCTGACTCTAATGTCTCGTGTCTGTGTGAGTGTGACCCAGCCGGCCATCCATCACATGTGCAATGTGTCAGTGAGTAATGACATCATTATGATCCCACATCCTGCTCTTCTAGTGCCTGCTGATCTGTGTTAGTGTTAGTGGTAGTGTGTTGTGTTGGATCTGTTACTGTGTGGGATCGCTGAAGTCAGGTGTTCTCTCTGTGTGTGTGGGCTGGGCTGCCTGCTGTCACAGCATTTTATCCCCCCCCCCCATTGCCTAGGGAATTCCAGCCTGGGATCTGTCAGAGTGTGGATTCATCATCTTCCACTCACTGCAACTGTCACCCTGCCACTGCCAGCCACAGATGATACAGTCCGTCTGTGACACTGATTTTGTTTAATATTGGTGCTGGTGGCATCTTATGGCACTTATTTGTTTTTGCAAATTAAAAGAAATGTAGCAGTTTCATGTTTTGTCGATTTAATATTTTTTACTGTTTTTTTTTTAATATTTATTTATTTATATGGGGGGAAGGCGCAAATAGCTGGTCTTGCCTAGGGCACAAAATAGTCTAGCACCAGCCCTAAGTACAGTAAGTGGTTAGCAAGGGTAATGGAAGCTAACAGTCAGTCAAGCAGCTTGTCGTTGACGTATGCCTGTTGCAGGTGGGATGGCCTTTAACAGTGAGTAAGATATTGTCGGCACTCCTTCTTCCTGCAGTCTGTCTTCCATAGCAACAGGAGTGTATCGACATCATAGAGGTCCCCATCCTGTACAGAGGTACAGAAGCTCAAGATCTAGGACAAGTGCGTGTACGGAGCCGATGATAGGTGCATGTCATGGCCCTGTTCTGCTACCAAGAGAAATGGTGGAAAACGCTGGAAAGCTGGATGTGAAAAAGGCTAAGCTTGTCTCTCCTGATAGCAAGTAAACAGTGAAGGAGTGCATATGCACAGGGTCCCAAGAGTTAATGGAAGGACAGTTGTTGTGCAAGTGTAAATGGTGTACGTTCATCTCTAAGAGCAGAGGCCCGCCTTAAGGTTGAGTATTCCCTGATGGTGGCTTCAGCCTTGTTCCAGGGCATTGATGAAAACAGCACAGAGTAAAGGTACCCCATGTTATAGGTACTTAGTGTAGCCCAAAAGAACCCACGATGGGTGATCCTCTTGTATGACCCAGACTTAGCATCAAACAAGTTAATGGGAACATGAAGGAATATTCCACCTGTTCATCCTCCCAGCTTACAAGCGTGTTCGGAGTATTTTTGCATATTTGGTGCATTTTAATGTTATTTTAATTTAATTTAGACAATATAAAAAAAGCACATACGCAGCTAGTAGTTAGTTACGCTGGCCATAGATGGATAATCATTGTGAACGAAAATTCTTAGGAAACATTTTAGGAAAATTTGTAAAAAAAATTCTCAGAACATTGAAATGCCATTTAAAAGATTTTTTTTGTTTGCTTTTCACATCTGTTTTTGGAATGAATGGACGTCACCAAATGAAAACTACATACATTGTCAGAAATCTGTTCATTGGAGAAAATTTTTCCATCCTGCTCCTTCAAATTTTCTCATAACTGCTTTTCACATTAGATTTTGGAATGAATGGACGTTACTAAATGAATACCACATACACTGGTAGAAATCTGTTCATTGGAGAAAAAATTTCCATCCTGCTCCTTCAAATTTTCTCATAACTATGGTCAAAAACCAACACCAATTTGACCCACTAGTGATTAGAAAAACAATGAACATTCTTAACCTAAGAATTACGTCTGAAATTCTTTCCATGTATGGCCATCATTAGCCACTATCTGCTGGACTTATTCTTTAACATTGAAAATGTTTTACTACTTATCCATACCACTTCTTTAATTCTGATGAGGGTCGGGTACAGTGGTGTCACTAGGGTTGATGTCACCCTGTGCGGTAAACCATGGTGTCCCTCTCTCAGTACAGATCCCCCTCCCTCAGTACAGACCCCCCTCTCCATTAAGTATAGACCCTCCTCCCCCAGTACAGACCCCCCCTTTCCACTAAGTATATACCCCATCCCTCAGTATAGACCCCCCTCCCTCAGTATAGATCCCCCTCCCTCAGTACAGCCTCCCCTCTCCACTAAGTATAGACCCTCCTCCCTCAGTACAGACCCCCCTCCCAATTGAGTATAGATCCCCTACCACAGTACAGACCCCCCTGTCCACTAAGTACAGACTCCCTCCCTCAGTACAGACCCCCCTCTCCACTACGTACAGACCCCCTTCCTCAGTATAGTCCCCCTCCCTCAGCACAGACCCCCCTCTCCACTAAGTACAGACCCCCCCTTCCTCAATACAAACCCCCCTCCCTCAGTACAGACTGCCCCCCCAATATAGAAACCCCTTCCTTGGTACAGATCCCCCCTCCCTCAATATAGACCTTCCTACCTCAGTACAGACCCCCTTTCTCAGTATAGATCCCCCCAGTATAGACCTGCCTCCCTAAACAGACCACCCCTAAGTATAGATCCCCTCCCTCAGTACGGACCCCCTCCCTCAGTATAGACCCCCTCCCTCAGTACAGACCCCCTCCATCAGTATAGCCCTTCCCTCCCTCAGTATTGACCCCCCTTCCTCAGTACAGACTCCCCTCCATCAGTATATACCCTTCTTCCCTCAGTATAGACCTCCTCCCTCAGTACAGACCCCCCTTCCTCAGTATAGATACCCTCCCTCAGTATAGACTACCCCATTCATCAATATAGACCCCTCCCTAAGTACAGACCCCCTCCCTCTGTACAGACCCCCCTCCCTCAGTACATAATCCCCCCTCCTCAGTATAGACCCTCACCCTCAGTACAAATCCCCCCTCCTTCAATATAGACCTTTCTCCCTCAGTACAGATACCGCCTCCCTTGGTACAGACCCTCCTCCCTCAATATAGACTTCACCTCCTTCAGTACAGACCCCCCCCCCTTTCAGTATAGTCCCTCTTAGTATAGACCCCCTCCTTCAGTACAGACCCCCCTCTCTCAGTATAGACCCCCCTATCTATCTATCTATCTATCTATCTATCTATCTATCTATCTATCTATCTATCTATCTATCTAGCTTTTCCTATTGACCTTCTGTTGTAACAATCAACTGTTTATTAACATTCTACAGTACACTCTTTTTAGCTGCCTCTTTCTCTGATAAGTAGCAGGCAAAAAATATAATGATACGTTACGCAGCTGATTGGATTTCAAAGAATAAAGGGTCTGCCTTTGCTGGTCTCCTTCTAGGAATACTAATTTTTATGGCTGTCTCTGGCATCTGTACTCACTGTCCTTGTAAAGCCATGAATTTTAGAAAGTCAAAGAGAAGACAGGACTTCTAACCTGCATACTTGTTTTAAAGTCCATGCCTCTAAAAGTGTGGAAGCCACTGCATCCAGTGGAGAACTTGGCTGGAGGACAGGGGACATTTGCCTCCTGGACCAATACAAATGATCTGTGTTGGGAGGGTGATTTAGTGTAAAGATACCCCTTATTAAGACGTTAGGTAGGTGTTACATAGCTAAGTTACATAAGTGTATTATATCAAAGCAGGTAAACAATGCAAGACTTGGCATCAAACAATGGACACATCAAAGTTGCAGAACTAATAAAGTAAACACTGGCCTATAATAGGAGGAAATAACTAAATTGTAGCAATGTTAGTCCAAGTTTTAACTGAGATAACTATTTATGAGTGGAGTCAGACCCAATTAACTCAATGATAATGTCACTGAGGTATCACTATAGAGTGTTCCGAAGCAGGGTACCCCATATGGTGGAAGAAAAATACCCAAAACCTTAAAATTGTGTTGGCCAGCTTACGGTGGGCCCTTCTGTCAGTGGTGCATAAGAGTCTCTTTAGACGTAGGTGGTGTATAGCTGCATGGCATCTAAATAATGAGCAGTCTATGTGAAACTGAGTGTAGTAAGGGGTTGAAGCTGTGTTTCCTCTCACCACTCATGGCAAGTGACAGAAGTCCTAGCATACGGTCCCAGAGGTGCAGTCTCTCAACACTGAATCAGGCGCTTGCAATGTCTGGCAGTTCTGGCAGCCTCAGCTGCCCGAAGTAGTCAGTCAGGCTCCAGTGGCAAGTTCCCTCTCCATGACTCTCTCTCACAGCTGTGGGTTGTCCTGCTGCAGGTCCTCTCAACACGACTTGCCTCTGCAAATGGCCCACAATGTGTCTTTTCTGCCTGGGAAAATAGCCCTTTCTATCCACCTCTGTAATGCAAGGAATCCTGGACACTGCAGTTCTACATCCATTCATCTCCATTAACCTACATTGTGCTCTTCTCCCTAAGAAAACAAATCCCAGTGTCCTCTGTGGTAGAGGCATCCTTCCCCCTGCTGCTGATTGGATTTATCCTACTGTGAGAGAGGAGGAGGTTTAAAGGGCCTGCCCTTTCACACAGATGCTAGTGGGGGGCGTGGAAGGGTGAGCAGGGGAAGAGTCTGCACAGACTCATAGCTGGTTGCATTTTCATTTCACACGCAGCAGCACGGCAAGGGGGGCCTGATCGGCTGCACTTGGCTACACCTTTAATATGAATTACTGGTCTGAGCCCATTGAATAAATCATAGCTCAGTTCCTGTCAAGGCTAATAAGCATTTTTTAAGAAAAAGTATTTTCTAGTACATCACATTATAGCCCGACTTTGGTTAGAGTAAAAATCTTGCTGCCCCCAAACTGCAAGGGTAACTATGCATTTATGTCTGTGGAGAGGAAAAGCAGTTTTAATGACCCAATCCTCAACTTCTCTATCAGGCGGCGCTCTCCTTTTCTTTCTATGCTCCTGCAGTAGACTGACCCTCAACGTTCTCACATCCATGTAAGGCTATGTGCTCTACATATCTCTTGTTGATGTCAGAGGACATCCAACCGCCAAATCATAGGAGAGATGAGGCTGTGGGTGCCAGTCTTGCAGTATGGAGGAGCACTTTTCTCTGTCCCCTAGACATAAATTAGCAGTTAGGCTGGGCATACATTGATAAAAATTTGGCAGGTTCAGCAGGGTCTGGATGAATTTTGATCGTGTGTGGCCATTCGTGCTCAACAGACATTGATTGTTTGATCAATTTCTGTCAGAGGGGCATGCTAGCAAATTTTTGTTGATCAATGGCTTCAGGCCCTTTCATTATTATTATTATACAGTATTTATATAGCGCCAACAGTTCGCTCAGCGCTGTACATTACAATGGGAGACAGTACATGAGACAGTACAATAACAATACAATGCGATACACGAGGGGTTCGAGGGCCCTGCTCCTTGGAGCTTACAATCTAGGAGGGAGGGGATAGTGGTACGGGAGGAAAAGCTGTGGGGGATGGAGTGGTAGGAAGGGTGGAGGAGATCGGCAATTAGCAGAGGGCGGGGTAGACTTCCCTGAAGGGGTGGGTTTTCAGGGTGCGCCTAAAGGAGAGGAGAGTAGGTGATAGGCTGATGGATTGGGGTAGGGAGTTCCAGAGGATGGGTGATGCCCTGGAGAAGTCCTGGAGGCGAGCATGGGAGGAAGAGACCAGGGAACTAGAGAGAAGGAGGTCTTGTGAGGAGCGGAGAGTTCGTTTTGGGTGGTATTTAGATATTAGGTCAGTGATGTAGTTTGGGGCAGAATTATGGACAGCTTTGTACGTCAGTGTTAGCATTTTGAATTTGATCCGTTGGGCAATCGGAAGCCAGTGGAGGGTTGGCAGAGGGGGGTGGCGGAAACGGAGTGGTTGGTAAGGTGGATGAGTCTGGCCGCCGTATTCAGGATCGACTGAAGCGGGGATAGCCTGTGGTGAGGCAGGCCAGTGAGGAGGGAGATGTAGTAATCGAGTCGTGATATGATGAGGGAGTGGATGAGCTGCTTAGTAGTTTCTGGGATTAGGAACTTTGGAGATGTTGCGGAGGTGGAGTCTGCATGAGTTTGTTAGCGATTGGACTTGGGGCTGGAAGGATAGATTGGAGTCAAGAATGACACCAAGTACTCTGGCTTGTGGGATGGGCCTGATGGTGGCATTGTTGGACAAGATGGAGAAGAAGTCAGTGGGGGGGGGTGCGTGGGCTGGGGGGAAGACTAGGAGCTCGGCCCTTGATCAATGTATCTTGACAGTTGCAGGTCCCTCTGCCAGAATACAATGTCCTAGTGGGGGGGGGGGGGGTTTCCTTCATCCACTTCACTTGTGTGGATGAGGGATCCCTTCATTTTTTGAAAGGAACAAACTGTCTATGGCCAGCTTTAGCATGGGGGCAGCTACACTGCAGGGGAAGATTTTTACTTTCACTGGAGATCAACTTTAATAAAAAAAAAACAGAAAACAAATATATATACACACAGGATCGATGCTACCACTAGGCAAACTAGGTAGCCGCCTAGGGCGTACTGCCACCTTGGGGCACCTGGGTGCATCAGATGCCAGCACTCTCTCTGTGTGGGATGCTGCTACGTCATGAAGGAGCCTCCAGCTGAGGGGAGGGGCAGCAGAGGGGTGGAAGAAAGAAAAGAGGAAGATGCCGGGAGTCTGGGGCCAGTGTAGTAGCTGAGCTGCCACTCCTTCCAGTGTTCTTCTCAGATTCAGTTCCTTACTGCAAGCTGGCTGGAGGCTGCTGATCACTGTGGAGTTCCAGCCCTTATCTTGCCATCCATCAGTGGAGGCAGAGCTGTGCCTGCAGAGGATGGTAATGTTTGACTCTGATGTCTGTGTGAGTGTGACCCAGCCAGACATCCATTATATGTGCAATGTGTCAGTGAGTGATGACATCATCACGATCCCACAGCCTGCTCTTCTAGTGCCTGCTGGGCCTGATGATCTGTATCAGTGTTGGCTCTGTCACTGTGTGAGTTCGCTTAGTTCAGGTACTCTTTGTATGTTTGTAGGCTGGACTGCCTGCTGTCACAGCATTTTATCTCCCCCCATTGCCTGGGGAATTCCAACCTGGGATCTGTCAGAGTGTGGATCCATCATCCTCCACTCACTGCAACTGTCACCCTGCCACTGCCAGCCACAGATACAGTCCGTCCATGACACTGATTTTGTATTTAATATTAATGCTGGTGGCATCTTATGGCACTAATTTTTGCAAATTAAAAGAAATTTAGCAGTTTCATGGTTTGTTGATTTAATATTTTCTACTTTTTAAAATTTGTATTTACTTATGGGTTTTTTTTTTGGGGGGGGGGCTAAATAGCTGGTTTTGCCTAGGGCGCAAAATAGTCTAGCACCGGCTCTGTATGCACAGGTGTATTGCATGAGTCTGTGCTCAATAAACATAAATATATATAAATAAATAAATATCCTAGTTGCTGTATATATATATTGTGACAGTAGGCAGGTGAAATCACCTGGTTGCGTCCTGGATGGACGATATATTTGTCCGAGATTCAGGGTTTTTTGGGGATTTGTACCACTAGAGGGAAGTGCTGAGTCCTTCAGCACTGAGATAATGAGCCCAGCTGAAGGTAGTGGGCTCATTAACACTTGTATAAAGCTTCCCAGAGTGCTTAGGGAGTTGCTCCACCCTGGAACCAGATCTGTGCCTGAACTGGCTGGGGAGCTGACCTGTTATCTGTGTGCAGAGAGACCAAAGCCTGTGTGGCTAACCTCCCAGTACTAGCAACTAGGTATAGCAGCAGGCTGTACCTAGTGGGTAGCTAGGGAAAAGCTGTTGTTGCAGTAAGTAGCCAAGTTGGCCAGGATTTATTTTGATGTCTCTTTTTGTTTATCAATTTTTCTGTAAATATTGTAAATAAATTGCACCTGTTTGTTTTCACCTCCACTATTGTTGTGCTGTGCCTATCTTTTTTTTGTGTTGTGCACCCACCCAGGGGGTCACACACACCCGCTGCCGAGCTAACCCTGTTACATATGGTGGAGGACGGCGGGCAGTTGTGGTAACTAAAGGCCAGCATGGAGGAGATAATCAGACAGTTGGCTCTGGCAAATGCCAATCAACAACAGGCAAATGCCAATCAACAGCAGGCAAATGCAAGTTTCCAGCAGAGCATTGCAGCCCAGCAGAAGGCCTTGGAACAAGCAGAGGTCCGCCATAGGGAATTGCTGGTGCAACAGGACCAGAAACACCAGAAACAAATTGAGGCTGTTTTGAAGCAGCTCCAGCAGAGGCAGCAGACTGAGGCTGGTGATGATTCTGGTAAAACACCATCATTTTCTGTGGGCCGTTTATTGCCAAAAATGACGGGAGAGGATGATCCGGAGGTGTTTCTAACCACCTTTGAAAGGACTGCTGAAAGGGAAAAGTGGCCTAAAGAACAGTGGGCTGGATTGATGGCCCCATTATTAACTGGAGAGTCGCAAAAAGCTTACTATGACCTGGAGCCAGACCAAGCCAAAAACTATGATGTGCTAAAAGTGGAAATTTTGGCCCGGTTGGGTGTTACCCTCGCTGTCCGTGCTCAGCGGGTACATAATTGGACTTTTCGGCTTGGGAAACCTCCCAGGTCACAGATGTATGATCTCATTCACCTGAGCAGGAAGTGGCTGCAGCCAGAGACTTTGACCGCCCCAAAAATTGTGGAACGTGTCGTCATGGATCGGTTCCTAAGGTCTCTGCCTAATACTATTCAAAAGTGGGTCAGCCATGGAGACCCAGAAACTGCAGACAAGCTGGTGGATCTAGTGGAGAGATACTTGGCTACTGAGAACCTGACCTCCTCTTCCAGAGACTCACGGACTTTCCACCCTAAGACCAGACCATCCCCAGCGGTGGGTAAGATGACTACAAGGGGTGAGGGTGGAGAGAGTGAGAGGGGGGGAGTATTACCCAATGTCTGGCAAGAGCGGCCAGGAAGGCCAAGGCCGCAAGAAGCGGTGAAAAAAATTATTTGTTACCGCTGCTGGCAAGAGGGACATATTGCAGCTAATTGCCCAGTGGTGGATGAGCCTATGCAGTGTGACTTTCTGAGCAATAGACGTCAGTCGCTGTTTGCGACAGTGGTATGCACGGCCAGCCCGGGCACTGAGAAACATTTGTGCAAAATGACTGTTAATGGAAATAATATTGTGGGGTTGCTGGATTCAGGTAGCTTGGTAACCTTGATAAGAGAGGAGATGGTCACTACAAAGGTCTCTGGGCATAAAAAGGTGGCAGTGATTTGTGTGCATGGGGACACTAGGCAGTATCCCGTGGCTACTGTGTTTTTTGAGACCCCCAAAGGTAACCTGTCTCATCAGGTAGGATTGGTACCTCATTTACCACATGATGCCATTGTGGGGAGGGATTTTCCAAAATTCTGGGAACTCTGGGATTGTTCTGACCCCCCCACTGTCTCCCCTGCAGACCAGGAAGGTGAATCCCAGAAAGCGTCTGAGTGTGGTGAGGTCTCTCCCAAGTTCCCCTTGTCGGTACTAGCTGGGGAGACCCAAGGAACTGGGGAGGAGCCCACCTCCTCAGATGAAAATCTGCCGGTTTTGGATTTCTCGGACTTAGAGGTGCATAGGGAAAATTTTGCCACCGAACAGCTGAAATACCCCACGCTGATAAAAGCCCGGGAAAATGTAGTAAAAGTAGATGGCCAACTAGTGAGTCCTGAGAAAACTGCTGCTTATCCATACTTCCTTGTGGAAAGGGACCTACTCTATCGAGTTGCTCAGGGGGCAGAAGAAACCATTGAGCAACTGGTGGTGCCCAGACCTTACAGGAAGTTGGTGTTGGAGTTGGCCCATGGACACATCCTTGGGGGTCATTTGGGGGCGGAGAAAACACGGGAAAGAGTACTGCAGCGGTTCTATTGGCCTGGGGTCATTAAGGAGGTGGAAAATTACTGTTCCTCTTGCCCTGTGTGTCAGAAGTCGGCCCCTATGCCCCATTTCCGTAGTCCACTGGTACCTCTTCCCATCATTGAGGTCCCCTTTGAAAGGATTGCCATGGATTTGGTAGGTCCGCTGGTGAAATCCGCTAGGGGGCATCAGTACCTGTTGGTCATACTCGACTATGCCACCCGCTATCCAGAAGCAATTCCACTCCGAAATACCTCTGCCAAGACAATAGCTAAGGAGCTATTCCTCGTTTTCAGCCGAGTGGGTATTTCAAAGGAAC
Source organism: Staurois parvus (assembly GCF_062004578.1). Taxonomy (NCBI): domain Eukaryota; kingdom Metazoa; phylum Chordata; class Amphibia; order Anura; family Ranidae; genus Staurois; species Staurois parvus. The sequence continues at coordinate 5,797,290 of NW_028317866.1, read as the reverse complement.
TGCTGACGGACCAGGGAACCCCCTTTATGTCCCGGGTGATGAAAGAGCTCTGCAAACTGTTCAAGGTAAAACAGTTGCGCACCTCTGTGTATCATCCCCAAACTGACGGGTTGGTGGAAAGGTTCAACAAAACCCTGAAACAAATGCTAAGGAAGGTGGTAGATAAGGATGGAAAGGGTTGGGATTATTTAGTACCCTATTTGATGTTTGCCATCCGGGAGGTACCCCAGTCCTCCACAGGGTTTTCACCATTTGAGTTGCTCTATGGGAGACACCCAAGGGGGCTGTTAGATATCGCCAAGGAAACTTGGGAAAGTGAGAGTTCTCCCCACCGGAGTGTGATTGAGCACGTCGCCCAAATGCAAGATAGAATTGCCCAGGTCATGCTTATCGTAAAGGAACATTTGTCCCAAGCACAGTTAGCGCAGCAGAGGGTGTACAATCGGGGGGCCCGGACCAGGTCATTTGCTGAAGGAGATAGAGTGCTAGTGCTAATCCCTACGGTTGAAAGCAAATTCCTGGCCAAATGGCATGGCCCATACGAGGTGATTGAGAAAGTGAGTGAGGTGAATTACAGGGTCAGACAACCAGGAAGGCGGAAACCGGAGCAGATCTACCACATCAATCTGCTAAAGGCCTGGAGGGACAGGGAATCCCTAGTTGCTGAGGGTTTGTCACCAGCGCCATCTAACTGCTTGGTTCCGGAGGTTGGAATAGCAGTCACCTTGTCTACAATTCAAAAACAGGAGGCTAAAGAGTTTGTGCTCCGCAACACAGAGGTTTTTTCTGAGCTGCCGGGACAAACCTCGGGGGTGGAGCATGACATTATCACCCCACCGGGTGAAAGAGTAAAACTGAAACCCTATAGAATCCCAGAGGCTCGACGGGAGGCAATACGTGGGGAAGTACAGAGAATGCTAGATTTGGGGGTGATAGGAGTCCCAAAGTGACTGGTCCAGCCCCATAGTGTTGGTGCCCAAACCAGATGGGAGCTGGCGATTTTGTAACGACTTTCGACAGTTGAATAAAGTTACAAAATTTGACACCTACCCCATGCCAAGGATAGATGAACTAATCGACCGACTGGGAGCAGCCCGGTACATGACAACACTAGACTTGACGAAAGGTTATTGGCAAATTCCCCTAGCTAAGTCGGCAAAGGAGAAGACTGCATTTGTAACCCCAGAAGGGTCATTCCAGTATAAATGAATGCCGTTCGGGTTACAGAATGCACCGGCCACCTTTCAGCGAAAAATGGATCAGATTCTTCGTCCCCATCAGAAGTATGCTGCAGCGTACTTGGACGATGTGATTATCCATAGCGCAGACTGGGCCTCACATTTGCCAAAAGTTCAGGCTGTGCTAGACTCAATATGGAAAGCTGGGTTTACGGCCAACCCAAAGAAGTGTACGATTGGACAGGAGGAGGCCAAGTACCTGGGGTACACTATTGGGAGAGGGGTGATAAAACCTCAGATAAACAAAGTGGAAGCAATACAGAATTGGCCACGCCCAAATAACAAAAAGTAGGTACGGGCTTTTCTAGGAATTGCTGGCTACTATCGGCGATTCATTCCCCATTTTGCTTCTATGGCAGTACCCCTAACCAACCTGACAAAAGGAAAGGAGTCTGTCATGGTTAAGTGGTCCCCTGATGCTGAAGCAGCCTTCCTGTCTTTAAAAAGGGCCTTATGTAGCCAGCCAGTCCTATACTCACCAGACTTCTCAAAAGACTTTGTGGTCCAGACAGATGCATCCAATGTTGGCTTAGGAGCAGTGCTGTCCCAGGTTTGGCAGGGGGAGGAGCACCCGGTAATCTATCTCAGCCGAAAGCTAAAGTCTCACGAGGAAAATTACGCCACGATTGAGAAGGAGTGTTTAGCGGTAAAGTGGGCCCTAGATTCCCTTCGGTACTATCTGCTGGGCAGACATTTTGACCTGATCACAGATCACGCTCCCTTGAAATGGATGGCTCAAAATAAGGAGACCAATAGAAGGGTAAATAGGTGGTTTCTGGCCCTACAGGAATTTACCTTCACGGTGAAGCATCGCTCCGGTGTTCAGATGGGAAATGTGGATGCTTTATCCCGGGTACATGCTTGCCTGGCTACTGGTGTTACAACCCCAAGGTTGAAACAAGAGGGGGGGGTATGTGACAGTAGGCAGGTGAAATCACCTGGTTGCGTCCTGGATGGACGATATATTTGTCCGAGATTCAGGGTTTATGGGGATTTGTACCACTAGAGGGAAGTGCTGAGTCCTTCAGCACTGAGATAATGAGCCCAGCTGAAGGTAGTGGGCTCATTAACACTTGTATAAAGCTTCCCAGAGTGCTTAGGGAGTTGCTCCACCCTGGAACCAGATCTGTGCCTGAACTGGCTGGGGAGCTGAGACCTGTTATCTGTGTGCAGAGAGACCAAAGCCTGTGTGGCTAACCTCCCAGTACTAGCAACTAGGTATAGCAGCAGGCTGTACCTAGTGGGTAGCTAGGGAAAAGCTGTTGTTGCAGTAAGTAGCCAAGTTGGCCAGGATTTATTTTGATGTCTCTTTTTGTTTATCAATTTTTCTGTAAATATTGTAAATAAATTGCACCTGTTTGTTTTCACCTCCACTATTGTTGTGCTGTGCCTATCTTTTTTTTTTGTGTTGTGCACCCACCCAGGGGGTCACACACACCCGCTGCCGAGCTAACCCTGTTACAATATATATATATATATATATATGATATAGGTATGAATAGATAAATATGATACAGTGCTAAATCATATTACTCCAATTAAAATAAAGAAAGCAGCAGTGTATAAAGTTAGTATTAGGCTTTAAAAATCTGACACTAAAAGAGGAATGACAAAGATAGAGCATGACAGAAAATATGGTTTTCGGCTCTATTAGTTATATAACCATGTACTGCAGAAAAAAACATATTTCTGGCAGATGACACATACAATGCAATTCAAAAGAAACATTACTCAGTTTCTTTCAAGGTTGACATATAGGGAAAAAAAACTGACAACAAAAGTTGAATGTCAAACACACATTTATACACTGCATATACAATGTTGTTTCAGTTACAGACTTACATGCTAAGGCCTCTTTCAAACGGGCGTTCCGTATATCTGTTTTTCAGCTGTCCATTTGCGAATGAAAAACAGACGCCCATGTATTACTATGGACTTGCAGATGTAAATGCATAAACATCTCTTTACATCCGTTAATGTCCACATCCCTTAAAATCTTTTTTTTTGAACGGAAGAAAAACCTATTTTTCTTCCGAGAAAAAAAACGGCACAAACGAACAACAGATGTCAACTGATGTCAACAGATTGCATGCAGCCCGGCAGGTCAGGAAAGAGGGGGGGGACGAGCAAGTGTCCCCCTTCCTAAACCATACCAGGCCACATGCCCTCAACATGGGGGGATGAGTTTTTAGTCATCAGCTTTCAGCGGGGTACCCCACTGACAGCTGAATGTAAAAAAAAAATTGCTGGCAATTAAAAAATTATTTAAAACAATGGCGTGTGGTCCTCCCCCAAGATCCATACCAGACCCTTATCCGTGCATGCAGCCTGGCAGGTCAGGAAAGGGATCTGTCTGTCACACATACTGTCATCCTCTGCACAGCAAGTTGTGGGATTTCTGCAATTGATCCTGGATGGTATTTGACTGTGTTTGGCCAATGGAGGCTATATAATAAAAAGCCTTTAATGATTTTGTGAACCATGAGTGACCTGAATTATTACTATAGATGTAAGAGGAGGTCATTAGCAATATCACACTATAGGCAATACTTTCTTCTTTGGCACAGTGGAGAGGTTTTGGAGAAAGGAGGTGGAAGAATCACCCTAGTCTGGTGTGGTGGAATGGAGGTCTGGAGGCTATAAGAGGGGGTGTAGGATCCCTAAAAGTCTTAAAAGGCGTACTATTCGCCATTATCTGGTGAGTGCGATTAATGTTGGTTTTTTCACTGGTGGATGGTGGAAGCACTTATCACAGAAGGATAACCACAATACATATTTATTCATGTTTGGTGAAGCACTCTGAAGTTGGAGGAAAGCTTTTTATATATTTTATATATATATATATATATATATATATATATATATATATATATTTATTATATTTTTTATATATATATTTTTTGGACACATTCATTTTGGACACTTTAAATCAAAGAATGAGTTTTTCACTTTATTCCTTTATTATGTGAAATTTGTTGGGTATTGTTTTGCGCTGTTTATTATATAATTTTTATGATTTGGTGTTTACACTAGTGCACAGCAGCTTTTAGGGGTGGGGATTGTTCTGTGGCACAGGAGTATATATTTATATATTTTTTCAGGAAAGGAACTATACCAGGCCACATGCCCTCAACGTAGGGGGTGCTTTGGGGTGGGCGGCTCCCCCCCAAAGCACCTTGTCCCCATGTTGATGGGGACAAGGGCCTCTTCCCCACAACCCTGGGCTGTGGTTGTGGGGGTCTGCGGGCAGGGGGCTTATCGGAATCTGGAAGCCCCCTTTGTCAAGGGGGCCCCCAGATCCTGCCCCCTTGAGTATGGGGTACATGGTACCGCTACCCATTCACAAAAAAAAGTGTGAAAAAAGACGATGCCCGCCGCCCCCATATGACATCATTGACCCAGCATGCCCCGGTTGATGATGTCACAAGGGTGATGTCACAGGGTGGCCCCGCCCCTTAAATATTTAAGGCCATTCAAGCTATCAGAGCAGTCACACAGCTGGAGCCAGTGTTGGGTGTGGAAGCTTTATTTTCTTTTTTGTGTGTGGTGGCGGCGGTGGTGGGTATCGTGATTGACGTTGGATCTACGTCGGGGGACATTCTTTCATTTTTCTTCTTATAATAAAGGACTTGTCAAAGACCGTGTCCTGTCTTTTTTTCACACTACACTTTTTTTTTTTTGAATGGGTAGCAGTACCATGTACCCCATACTCATTCACATGGGGGGGGGCTGGGATCTGGGGGCTTCCAGATTCCAATAATCCCCCAGTGTTGTGGGGAAGAGGCCCTTGTCCCCATCAACATGGAGACAAGGTGCTTTGGGGGGGAGCCCCCCACCCCAAAGCACTCCCCATGTTGAAGGCATGTGGCCTGGTATGGTTCAGGAGGTGCGTTCCCGCTCGCCCACCCCCCCCCCCCCCCCTTTCCTGACCTGTCAGGCTGCATGCTCAGTTAAGGGTCTGGCATGGATCTTGGGGGGGAGACCCCACTCCATTTTTTTTTTTAATTTTGATACTGGGGTTCCCCTCAATATCCAAACTAGATCCGAGGGGCTTGATATGGATGGAGGGGGGGACCCCACACCATTTTTTAAAATAATTTTTTAATTGCCAGCAATCTTTTTTTTTACATTCAGCTGTCAGTGGGAAACCCCGCTGACAGCTGATGCCTAAATATGGATGAAAAAATGGTTGAAAAAAACAGATGTAAATGTATGAAAAAACAGATGTAAACTCATCTATTTTTTCTTTGAACTCTTTAACTCTACTTTGTCCTTCTTTACCTCCACCCACTAACCCACTCACTGCCCAGGAGATCGCTAATCACTTCAAAAATAAGATTGATACAATTCGTGATGAGATCTCTACTGTATAGATATCTCCCTCACCCTATACTTTGTCTACATGCATAATCTATACTTCCTTTGTTTAACCCAGCTACTATAGAGGAGGTTGGCAAACTTTTTTCTAAAGCCCACCTAACCACCTGTCTCCTGGACCCTGTTCCTGATAGGTTGCACTGATGAGCATTGATGAGGCGGCACTGATAGAAAGCACTGATGGGTACTGATAGGCTGCACTGGAGGTCATTGATGAAGAGGCACTGGTGAGGCTGCACTGATATGCACCACTGATTGGCACTGATAAGTGGCAATGATAGGCACTGATAGGTGGCACTGATGAGCACTAACATGCAGCACTGATGGGCACTAACAGGCAGCATTGAAGGGCACTGATAGGTGGCACTGATTGGCAACACTGATAGGCACTAGCTAGCAGCACTGATGGGCACAGATTGGAAGCACTGATGTGCACTGACTGGCAGCACTGCTGTGCATTGTTTGACAGCACTGCTGGACACTGGTTGGCAGCACTACTGGGCACTGATAGACATCACTGATGGGCACTATTGGGGCTGCTCTGATAATCAGTGCCCTGATTATCAGTGTAGATGTCTCCTTTCACGCTTGACTGTGACAACGTGAGGAAAGTGCTGCTGATAACTGGCAAGTGTGTTTACATCGTGATCAGTTGTGATTGGGTACAGCTGATCACTTGGTAATCAGCCACTGTGATTCACCTTTTTCCTTGACATGTCCAAAGGACACAGCTAACACTGAGAGTGCCAGGTGTGCGCAGCAGCAGGCATGGGAGGAGCAGTTCTGGATTAACGTCATGTGACGCTCTACCAGACCTGGATGACCATGCTGTAGCCATAATTCTGCTATAGCGCAGTCAACAAGTGGTTAATGTTATATAAACATTTTCTACAAAAAAAAAAAAAAAAAAAAATATATATATACACACAAGAAAAAGAGAGAAAGTTACCACAGTACTAAACTATCTCCATAGACTATTTTTCTAACGGTCAACTGATGGATGCTTAAACACTTTACTTGTATCCCTTGCCCTATGCAGATCAACTACTCTTGATCATACAAATCAATGAAAATGAGTGAGCGCTTTAAAGGACGAGCAGCTGAAACACATAGGACAACCAAAAAAGTTCCTCATATAAATGTAAATAAAAGTGCAGCGCTAGAAAAATAACAAAAAATCAAAAATCAACGCACATAAAGTCAATAAAAATAAGTCCACAAAAAAGGGGGGAGGGGGGGGGGGAGGGAGGGGAAAGGCCCTAGGCCAAAAAAAAGTCTCAAAAAAGGACGACTTCAAATGCCCATACACACTGATCAGAGGTGTATGCACTGTGGTAGAGATGGAGTTGAAGATGTAGTCAGGGAACAGAGGTAGATGTAATCCCCTGGATCAGTGAAGATCCCCAGATCAAGGAAGCACACGTTCCACAAGACAGCAAGGAAGCAGTCACAGCTCCACCAAAGAATACCACCACTCCTTCACTTCATATCAGCGGCATCTAGGAGGAGATACTCCTCATGAAAAGAAAAGCCCATGGTAAGATATAATAAAAAGCATTTAATGAAATAAAACAGGATGCATCCAGAGTAAGTATATGAAAATGCACACCGCTAGCAAATAAACATGAAAGCTAGCAGTGAAGGCGGAACAAGACTAACCGTCCTGTCAGATGTAGTGGCCGCCGGAGCTCCCCAATGCTCCGACGGCGTGGCGTCAAGGCGTGCGCAGGTTCCTCCTTACGCGGAAAGAACCGGTTCTTTCCTCTGAGGATGTGCTTGGCACGTAACGCGTAAGGAGGAACCTGCGCACGCCTTGACGCCACGCCGTCGGAGCATTGGGGAGCTCCGGCGGCCACTACATCTGACAGGACGGTTAGTCTTGTTCCGCCTTCACTGCTAGCTTTCATGTTTATTTGCTAGCGGTGTGCATTTTCATATACTTACTCTGGATGCATCCTGTTTTATTTCATTAAATGCTTTTTATTATATCTTACCATGGGCTTTTCTTTTCATGAGGAGTATCTCCTCCTAGATGCCGCTGATATGAAGTGAAGGAGTGGTGGTATTCTTTGGTGGAGCTGTGACTGCTTCCTTGCTGTCTTGTGGAACGTGTGCTTCCTTGATCTGGGGATCCTCACTGATCCAGGGGATTACATCTACCTCTGTTCCCTGACTACATCTTCAACTCCATCTCTACCACAGTGCATACACCTCTGATCAGTGTGTATGGGCATTTGAAGTCGTCCTTCTTTTTTGAGACTTTTTTTGGCCTAGGGCCTTTCCCCTCCCTCCCCCCCCCCTCCCCCCTTTTTTGTGGACTTATTTTTATTGACTTTATGTGCGTTGATTTTTGATTTTTTGTTATTTTTCTAGCGCTGCACTTTTATTTACACTCTTGATCATACGTCTTAAGAGAGCATGATTCGCATCAGCTGATGCTTCATATGAACTGCAATCTTAAAATATTTGAGCCTTTTATACATCAAAGTAGCTCTAAACCAAACCTCCAAACTAATTCTATTAAGTGGACTCCAGGTGTGCAAACTACTGATTCCAATTAACTTTTGTTGAAATAATTAGTCTGTGGGTTCATTCACTTTTTCCTTCAGCACTGTGTATGTCTAATGGGTGTGTTCAATAAAGCCATGAGCAATTAGAACGGATTTTGTGTTATAAACTTAAGCACATAGGGGTATCCAATCAGCTTCTCAGTTACTCTTTGACAAAAAAAAAAATGGAAGCTGATTGGTTTTTATGCAGAGCTGCACCAGATTTTGCACTCTCCAGTCACTCTCAAATCAACCCCATTGTTTTTGTCTATAATTGTGACTTACACCCCGGTCACATCAAGCTCGACTTTGAAATCGTGAAGTCGCACGATTTCAAAGTCGATTGAGAAGCCGATTTCAGGTGCGATTTGCACGACATCTGACACAGATGTCTATGCAATTCACACCAAAAGTAGTGCATGTACTATTTTAGAAATCGGTGCGGCTCCGACCAAGTCGGAACCGCACGGATATGGCTGCTCTAATTGTGGACACTGGGGTGTGACTTGGCATGCGATTTGCAAGTTGCATAGCATGCAAATCGCATGCCAAGTCACACCCAGTGGTGTTAGATGAGAATCAGATCACATTTTATAGCAAATTACTGCAGAAAACCAGTTAATTCCTTGTCTTGCCACTGTATATGTGTACATATATACATATATATATATATATATTATTTTATTTTTTTTTTTTTTCTCTCAACAGATATCAATAAGTAAAGTTAGCAGTACTGCATATGGTCAGTAGTAGGCTATAAATGAAATTTGACACAATAAAGAGACAAAGTTAAAGAACTGACAATATGATTTATATTATATGAACATAATACAGAAAAAGCAAATATTTCCAGCAAATGATATAGTTGGAGGAGATTCACTAAAACTGTTGCAGAATCTGGTGCAGTTGTGCTTAGTAGCCAATCAGATTTTAACATCAGCTTGTTCAATTTAGCTTTGACAATAACTCCTGGAAGCTAATTGGTTACTATACAGAGCTGCACCAGATTACCCGATTTAGTAAATCTCCCCCATAGAACACAATCTGAATGAGTTATTTCTCATTTCAAAGCTAATGTGTATATATATATATATTTTAATACATCAATGTAATCAATACAACAATAAGTAAAGATAAAAGTATTGTACGGTATATGATCATTGTTTCACTATAAAAATCTGATATAATAAAAGTTGAATGACACAGGTAAAGACAATAACATTTATGCTGTAAAAACATCAACTATAGAAGTGTGTGTGTATATATATATATATATATATATATATATATATATGTATATCTTACTACAAGTAGAAATATGAAATAATAAGTAGACATATATTACAGTATATGTCATCTACTGGAAATCTCTATTTATATCTATATCTTTTCTATCGATCTAGATATCTTACTAGAAATAGAAATATGAAATATTAATATAAAAGTAGAAATATATTACAAAAAATATATATGTACTTTATATTTATATATATATATATATTACATATATTATTTTTTTTGTAATATATTTCTACTTTTACATTAATATTTCACATTTCTCTATTTCTATTTCTAGTAAGATAGCTAGATCGATAGAAAAGATATAGATATAAATAGAGATTTCCAGTAGATGACATATACTGTTTCATGCTAACAGGAGTAACATTTTCTTTTCTTTGTCCAGCAGATGGCGTTAGTAAGCTGAAATCCAGGCAAGGCTGGCAGTGAAGAAGAAAGGGAGAGGGACAGGTCACTTGTGCTGTGTTAGCAGCAGCAGCAGGCAGAGTGTCTTGTGTCTGCTGCAGGCAATGGAACTCTTTTCCAAGTGCCAAGCATTCCCACTGCAGCCCAGAGGAGACAGTCCACACAGGCATGCCGGCAGCAGCATCTGCATGGGCTCATTCATTCTACTGCAGTAGAGCTCCCTCCACGAGGACATGAGAGCAGCCTGCAGATGCTTTGAAGTAGAGTAATTGCCTCTTTCAAGCTGCCTCTTCTGCTCACTATGGTGTTTTTTCTTTAGGATTGGATGGATTTATCTTCTGCCAAGTAAAAAAACTCATAGGCACCCCCGTTCCCCTGAACACAATGGCTTGGCCCAAGGTTCTAGAAAGGATCTTTGATATTTTGCAAGCTCTAGATGTCACCAAGGGGATTCACTTGTCTTGATTGAGCCCAACATTGTCTTGTTCTTATCAGATTGTAACAGGAGAGCTGATTGCCAGTGTTGTTTGGTAAAGGGGAGCCGAGAAACAGCGGCGAAGATGTCCAAGGTTGTTGGGGAAAGTTCGGTGGAAGACCTGGCCAAGGTTTCTGATGAGGAGCTGATGAAGTGGACTAAGGAGGAGCTGATCGTCCGGCTCCGCAGGGCAGAGGCTGACAAGATGAGTGCGATGTTGGATCATAGCAATCTGATCCGGGAAGTGAATAGGAGGCTGCAGCTACATCTGGGAGAGATCAGAGGGCTCAAGGTACGACAGGGACCCTTCTACTGTCATGTATGCATTCATCTGTGCATTGCCCCTTAGCATTCTCTTGTGTACTCATACAGGACATCTGTGTATACAGATAATTCATGCAGATCAATAACAAGTCTTCCTGATAGGTACTAGTTAACCCATTTCATGTCACCTTTAATCACTTTGAATACTCCCTTGTCTGTTTATTGGCAATTTAAAGCGATTGTAAGGGTGGCCATACATGTTACAATGTGATCGAACGATTGTTCACAGATTGAAACTATGAATTATTGAAAAGACGCATACTGTTTGTTTGAGCAAAACCGAACAATTTCCTTGAAATTATTCCAATCAGTTTGGATGTAAAATCTGATTTTAGGAAAGTAGATAAATCGATATGATCATTAAGTGTATGGCGCATCGAATGATCTTGTTGATATTCCTATTGTATTTTTCTCCTCAGCAGTAAATCATTTGACAATATGTCTGTATATAAAATTGTTCTATGGCTAGAACTACACAGGCAATTTTTGATCGCATGACTAAGTGATTTTTTTTATAATAATCACTGGTTGTGGTTGTGTGACTTTTCACAATTTTTGCTCATCTGATCAATTGCAGTAGAGGAGCATAAAATTCTCCTGTACTTAAAGGGGTCTGTATGTTAATGTCTTCATCCAAGATTCACACAACTTTTCCCCAAGATTCACACATTTTCACATGAGGTTCCATTAGGAAAAATGTGTCAATTTTGGATAAAGGTTGCATAAATCTTGAGTGAAAGTTGTATGATTCTTGGGTGAAAATATTAATAGACACCAAAATCTTATAATTATGTTTAGGAGCGACTATTTATGATTAATCACTTATACTCATAAGTTAAAGAGGAACTTCAGCCTCCTTGATCGTGGCTCTGCTGCCTCCACAAGGGGCTTCCCTCTACTAGCACCATCAAGTGCAATAGTCCTGCGCATGCGCAGATGACCTTTGGAACTTGGCAGATCCTAGCAGCACATCTGCTCATGCTACAACTTGTGCTCACCCATGTGCAGGAAAATAGGTCCTCCTTCCCCATGCACTGGGACACAGAAACCCACCATTGAACAGATGTGCTGAAGGTCTCTGCCGGGTCCTGAAGCTCAACAGAGACCATTAGTACATTTGCACATGCATGTTCAATGTCATTCTCACCTAGGTGAGAAAGGAGGAAATGCTGCCTTGCATGAGAGAAATAAAAACTCCAATTGATATATAGAGAGGGAGCTGGACACAGGTAACATTGTCTTTCGGGGTGAAGTTTTGTTTTAAGCTAACAAAAGTCACTTTCACTATCTGCAAAACAATCCATTGGGAATGCTGAGCTACTATCCAATTCCATCACTATGATTACATGACTGAAAAACACCCAGAATTGTTCAGGGTATACGTCCCGGAACACGTGGTCCTGAACGCAGGGACCGATTAGGATGGTACACAGCCATGTACAGAAGCCGTCTATTGCATTCTCATTGATTTTAAGAGGGCTGCACCTGTACCTCCTGGGCACCAGAATTCAGCCAATTTGTACTCTACACAGGCAAAAGCACCCATGTGCCATAAAACACCAATGTTTTCACCCAGGATTAATATACATTTCACCCAGGATCAACACACATTTTTTAATATAAGATTCCATTAGAAAAATGGTTAATCATTATTAAATGGATCCTGATAATTGCTAAAGTGAGCAATCGATCTCTGATGATTTCAGACATGCAGTCGAGCGATCTAAAGTCACCCATTAAGCTCTAACCCAAGGCAAGAGAAAGTCTTCCATTTCTCCCAGGGCTCTAAGAGTTAAAGCCTCAAATCTCAGCATCTAGGTGACACAGTCTCCAGCCTCGACTAATCATTACGTAATGTGTCAGCGGCTGGGGGAGGCTTCATGGGGCTTTCTTCCCAAAGCAGATGACGTATTTCTCTGAATCAAAGCCATGAAATCAAAGAGGCAGCCCTGAAAGTGTTGGAGCTGTCAGATGTTCTTGTGAAAACATAGAACATCATAGAAGGAACACCTTGTAAGGTATCACAGGGCAGGAGACTAGGATTCTTCCTGGTAAATGAACATAGGCAATGTTCTTGAGCGTCAAGCTGTCATCGCTAACCTTTGATGGGGTTTGCTGCAGGTTGGTCCAATCAGATTACTTTCAGAAGGAGAATGTCAGTCCGGCTGAAGGGGTAGTTTCCTAGATGCTACAGCAATGATGTAATGAGTCACAGTGTAACTGTTTCAGTGCTACATACCTCACCTCCGCCTTGTGCTCTCTTCAAGACTTGATGACAAATTGGTGGAATATTACTAAAACTGGACCACTCAGAATCTAATGCAGCTGTGTATAGTAGCCAATCGGCTTCTAACTTCAGCTTGTTCAGTTAAGCTTTGGCAGTAAAACCTGGAAGCTGATTGGTTTCTATGCAGGACTGTGCCAGATTTTGCATTGGTAACTAACCCCCATTAGGAGAGTGCAAAATCTGGTGCAGCTGTGCATAGAAACCAATAAACTTCCAGATTTTGTTGTCAAAGCTTAGTTGCAAAAGCTGAATTTTAGAAGCTGATTGGCTACCATTCACAGCTGCACTAGATTCTGAGTGCACCAGTTTTAGTAAATCTACCCAAGAGTTTATTATAGATGAGTACATAGAAGCCAGAGCAAAGAGCAATGATCATGTGCAAGGTTCAGTAACCTAGAGTAAGCTGATTTCACCTTGTTTTACTTTCTCAGAGAATGAAAGCAGAAACAATATCTTTGGTGAGGATAAGAATAAAGCTCAACTCTAGGAATTAGTCCAAATTTACCCTTGCAGTGGGGCTTGCCTGCACTGCAAGGGTTAAATGCTTCCACCTAGAAATGTTATTTCTAGGTGGAAGAACAAGAGGCATTATTACTTATCCTAACTCCCTCTCCAGTGCTCTACTTAAAGCTCTGTACTCTTGGCATCATCATGTACAGCGTACATGGATTAATCCTACTTTGTACATGGAGAGGGGAAAGAGGCAACCACGTCTGTGAGCGGCTTAGAGAGGAAGCTGCAGAGACCCAGTTGCACCAGTAGAGGGAGCCCAGTAGAGGGAGCCCAGTGGAGGGAGCCCACTGGAGCGTGGAATAAGGTAACTATTTCTCCTTATTATCACACGCCCAGACATAAGTATTTAACCCTTGCGGTGCGGGGGTCCCCACGGCAAGGGGTTTTTTTTTTTGGTGCTTTAGGCTTTAAAGTGGTTGTAAACCCTTACATATAACCAGTAAAGTGATTAGCCTCAGGTGATACAAATCCTCAGATGAAACAAATCCTCCTACATAAATTGTACTTATCTATCTGCATTCTTCTCTACATCCGTTTTATTTATAAAGCTTGCCTGAGCTATCAGAAAAAAGGTGACAGAGAGCTAAAATGACACACTGCAGAGCTCAGTGAGGAGAGCTCTGAGAACTGATTGGAGGGAAGGGACACACCCCCCTCCACACAGCTCACAGGAACAGAGCTGAGATTATCAATCTGCTGGAGGTCCCTCCGCTGTCACCATTTTTCTCTTGGTGTCAGGAAAACTTGTCAGAGGTGACTCATGCTGATAGCAGAGGTACGAGGCAGCAGGCAGAAATGACACTTATGCAGGCCATAGACGGGTCGAACATTGGCCAATTTTTCGAACGATAAACAAAAAATCAGTCGTTCGTTCGGCCGACGTTACCACCGAGTAAAAAAATCGGCCGACTAAATCATAAAGTTCACCCCATAACTTCTGTCTCTTGCAGAAGTTATGGGGTGAACTTTATGATTTAGTCGGGCAATTTTTTTACTCGGTGGTAACGTCAGCTGAACGAATGACCGATTTTTTATCGTTAAAACGATCGTCCGATTTTGCCATCATTGCCGGGAAAATTGTCTGATCGTCCAAATCGGCCACAAATTTTCCAACATGACCGATAATCTCAAAGTGCAAAAATCGGCTGATTTTCGAACCGTCTATGGCCAGCATTAGGGCCAGTTCACACTACATGCGTTTCACTTGGTTATATGATTGTCAATGTCATAGTTCACATCAGTGCTTGCAGTTCCATTGCGTTCCGGTTGCAGAAAAAAAAGTAGAGCATGTTGCATTTTTCTGCACAGAACTGTACTGGAACGTGGCAAAACGCATCAAAACCTCACAGGAATGCACCAAAAATGCCTTGATTGCACATGTCCCTATTTAAATTGAAGAAAAAGAGAGGGGAAAAAATGAACTGGAATGCTTAAAAAATGCACTGGAACACGTCAAAAACGGACTGGAACGCACGAAAACACGCATCCAGAATGCAACTGAACCATGTTTCTATAGTGTGAACCGGCCCTTAGTACTATTAATTGAGACAAGTACACACTATAGAGGGATATGCTTTGTTCATATTTCACGTCTAAGGTTTACAACTGCTTTAAGGCAAGTGAGATTCAAATTAAACCGGTTTCATCTTAAACTGGTTTATTCTAACACTTCAGTGTATTGTATAGGGACAAATACTGTGGATTCACTTATTGTACGCATCTGTGGTGGTATCTACCATACTGCTGAACCTTTTGTATTTGTAAGGACTTTGCATATATGCTAATTTTTGGAAGTACTGCTTTCACGGTTTATAGGCATACGTATATGATGATGATAATATACAATATATGTATATTTACAGTACTGTATATATATAATACTGTGTTCAGCCTACCCAGCCCAGTTTTACCCTAATTCCCAAGATTCTGAAAATAACACATAATAGAAATGTAAAGAAAAGCTGGATGATGTGAATATAAATTCATCGTACAATGCCTGGGTCCCTTCTGCCCAAAGATGCCATTTCACACCTACGCTTCTGAAAGAGAACAGCATAAAATCAAGCAGATAAGTATGGAGGAAGGGCAGATTTAATATCTTTTTACAGTACTCTGTAGGTCATGGTTCACTTAGCGTTCACCACTTATGCCATGATGGATGGCTTCACGTGGTTTTATATTAGGAATATATAGCCCTTGCAGTATGACCTCTGAATTTTAGCCAAGTCATACATAATTACTGGTAGTTGAAGCTGAAGTCAGAGTGTGCTGCCCATATCAACTGAAGGTTCTGCTGACCTGGAACAGGAAGGTGCTACAGAGAATTGCTAATTACATTAAAGCTGAAGTGAACTTTCAGTCTAAATCGGCTAAATACACTCCAGGTGCATCAAAACAAGTCTTGTAGTTCTTTTTCATTAGAAAGCAACAACAGCTAGAGTAGAAAAGCCTGTCCTCTGCCAGCATACTGTAGAAAATAGCAGGTGCATTGCCTTAGTGCGTTGGGGTGCCTTTCAACATAAGTGGCACCCCAGTGCACCGCTGTATATAACATGCATCACCACAGTGCAATAATGTGAACTGGCCCTTACAGTTGATTTTTTTTTAGAGAGTAGCTACAACCTGAATAGAAAAGCCATCCTCTGCCAGCATGCTATAGAGAAGAACTTCCACTTTGAGCAGAAGCAGGGGTCTCTCTGCTGAGTTAGACCTATGCAATCAGGAAAGTCCATTCTCCTTGCTGATTTCAGCTCTAGTTATGACTCTGCACAGGGTGTGTTGGACCTCTACAGAGAGGCTGCTGCTTCCAGGGTCCTACTTTGCAGTTTCTGGCAGGAGACAGACTGTAGCTGCTTTCTAATGAAAACATTATTTAGGAAAACCTTTTATTTTTGCTGCAACTGGAATGTATGAAGCTGGTTTAAACTGCAAGCTCCATTGGGCTGTCAATGTCAAAAATATTTTTTAAAGGTGAGAACTGATGTATTATTTTCCAGGATCTGTTCTCAGTTTGAGATAAGTGTTTTCTGGCTTGGCTTGTCAATAACTTGTGGATACTGAAGGGCAGAAGGAATACTTACTTAAGTCTGTTCTACTTGCTCTCTAAATGCAATGCTTTCTTGAGATACTTTTCCTGCTATGCCTCCCTCTATCCCATTCACTCGTAAAGCTACAGGAAATACCAGCACCTCTTGGTATCAGGGACCATGTGCATGAATCGTGGGGTTCTCCTTCCCATAGCATTCTATATGATTTTTAATTCAACACGGCTGTGTGCGACTCTACCCGCATAGCTGCATCATCCATTCACAGATCTATTCAAGGGATCTATGAATAGAAACACTACAAGTACCATCTGCAACAATGGCAGAGGAACTCATGTTTCTCAGTTGAACACCAGTGCATGGTGCCACCACACTCATAGTTTATTGACTACAGCACCCTAACCAAAGGCTCGTACTAATGTGAATTAGGTATCTTCCTCAGTCCTCCCCTTCTGTTTAGTGCTAGTTGGTTTAGTCCCAGCTAACCCTCCCCATTTTATTCCTGTTCCCTCAGTTAGTATTAGTTATTCAGAGACAGGGTTCAGCCAAGTCATTGACTTGTCTTACACTTCAAAAGACTGGAAGCACATCCTCTTGCTGAAATAAAATTGCATTGGATTCAATTTCTGTGTCTTAGTGAAGAGTTAAGCTGCCTGTGGATGGTGCCAAGTGAGCAGGTGATATACTATCCAGACAGACTAGGAGTGAATTAGCCACTTCAAGTCCGGACACTTTCACCCATTTCCAGTCCAGGCCAATTTTCAGCTTTCAGTGCTATCGCACTTTGAATGACAATTGCGCGGTCAACACTGTACCCATGTGAATTTTTTAGCATTTTTTGAGAGATATAAAACTTTATTTTGGTGGTATTTATTCACCACTGGGATTTTTATTATTTTGCTATATAAATAAAAAAGTCCAAAAATTTTGGAAAAAACGTGTTTTTCTGATAAAATTTTGCAAATAAATAATCTTTTCATAAATCTTGGTCAAAATGTATTCATCTATCTTTTTAGTAAAAAAAAA
This sequence comes from Staurois parvus, assembly GCF_062004578.1. Classification (NCBI taxonomy): domain Eukaryota; kingdom Metazoa; phylum Chordata; class Amphibia; order Anura; family Ranidae; genus Staurois; species Staurois parvus. The sequence continues at coordinate 5,779,753 of NW_028317866.1, read as the reverse complement.
AACAAAAAACCCAAATGAGTTTATAAACAAAAATTATAATTTTTCAAAAATGTTAATTTTTATTTTATTTTTTATGTTATTATTTATTTATTTTTTAACATACTGTCACCCTAGCAGTACAGTGTCACCATAGTGACACTGTACTACTTGTGGGGGGTGGTGAAGTTTTTTTTTACACCGATTGCTTTTACACCCATAAAGGCTGTAAAAGCAATAATTTCTCCTTCTCTCTGGCTGAATTCTTGCAGCCATTGAGAAATTCTGTGTGAGCTGTGATTGGTCACAGCTTGTCGCATGGCACAAGGCTGTTGTGAATAGTGATGACATCACTGGGTCTAAAATAAGGTTTATATTGAAAATTGCACTTAGCAATGCAGCCAGATCATGGCTTGTGGGAGGGGTCAGCAGTGTGTTGTACATAGCATCCTCAAAGTATGACAGCACACTGTCTTTGCCTCTTCTCCTTTTGTCCTGATGCAATTAGTGAGCTGGATCTTGGGAGAAGTAAATACTAATATGCCTGAAGGTCAGTCTGGAGGGGTGGGTGTTCCGAGGCAGGCTGTACTTGCATGCACACCACCCTATGTAATGGTCACAGTGATGCTGAAATCCAATAAATGAGCGGAAAAAAAGACGCTTTGGGTGAATTGCTGTGCAATATAGAAATATGCAGACATGCTGAAAATTTCTGTACCACAAGGGCATATTATTGTCATTATTTTTATTATAATACAGAGCATGGGAGGAAGTAACCAAGGAGCTAGGAGGCAAGATGTCTTGGCAGGAATGCAGAGGACGATTTGGGAAATATCTGCAAATTAGGTTGGTGATATAGCAGGGGGCAATGGTATGAATGGCTTTGTATGTTGTGGTTAGTATTTCAAATTTTATATGTTGGGCTTTTGGAAGCCAGTGAAGGGACTGGTTCTAGAGAAGTCCTGAAGGTGAGCACGGGAGGAAGTAACCAAGGAACTAGGGGGCAAGATGTCTTAGCAGGAATTCAGAGGACGATTTGGGAAATATCTGCAAATTAGGTTGGTGATATAGCTGGGGGCAATGGTATGAATGGCTTTGTAAGTTGTGGTTAGTATTTCAAATTTTATATGTTGGGTTATTGGAAGCCAGTGAAGGGATTGATGGAGCAGCAGACTTGGATCAGTTAGTAAGGTGTATTGGTCAAGCAGCAGCATTCATGATTGACTGAAGGGGGGATAGCCTGTGTAAAGGTGGGCCATTGAGGAGGGAGTTGCAATCAAGCCGGAAGATAACAAAGGAGTGAATAGGTTGTTTTGTGGTGTCGTTAGTTACAAAGAGGCAAATTCTGGAAATGTTGTGTAGGGAGTTCCAAAGCATGGGAGAGGTTAAGGTGGCAAAATGTAGCCAGTGATTGGATGTGGGGCCTGAAAAATAGGTTAGAGTCCAGGTTTACACCTACCACCCTGGCATGTGTGGGGTGGTCAATAATTGTGCTATTGATCTCAATAGTAGAGTCATGTTGTGGGGATCAGGAAGAGGGAAATATTAGAAGCTCAGTTTTAGACAGATTGAGTTTGAGGAAATGGTGTGACATTATACTGTTATGTCGCTCAGTAAATCTGTTATACGTGAAGAAATTGAGAGGATGAGCTGGAGAGTAGAGAGATAGATCTGGGTGTCGTCGACATAGAGGTGGTATTAGAAGCCATAGAAGGTTATCAATTGACCCAGAAAACAGGTGTAGAGAAGAAATAGGAGGGGACCCAGGACAGAGCCTTTGGGTACCCCCACAGAAAGAGGAAGAGGAGTGGAAGAGATAAAGCTGTATGTGACACTGAAGATGTGCTGAGATAGGTAGGAGGAAAACCTTCAAAGAGCAGAGTTGCAGAGACCAAGAAAGTGGAGTTTGTTATGGAGGAGTGGGCGATCGACTTTGCCAAAGGCAGCGGAAAAGTCTAAGGGTATGAGTGTGGCGTAATGCCCATTGGTTTTAGCAGATAGTAGGTCATTGGTGAGTTTTAGTAAGGCAGTTTCAGTGTAATGTTGCAGGCAGAAGCCAGCCTGCAGGGGATTGAGAATCTTGTTATCAGTGAGGCTTGTAGGCAAACAAAAGCAGAGAGATGTTGTTCAAATAGGTGGGCCCAGTTAGGGTTTTTTGAGTATGGGGGTGGGCAAAAAAATTGTATAAATCTTGTTTTTCACATGATTGGCAATCTCTTAGGCAGTTAGTAAGTTAGTGGATGAAGGTAGTGGGGGTGAAGTAATGAATTAAGGGCAGAAAAGAGTTAAAGATTAGACGAGAAGATTTTGATGAGACTGGTGTAGTAGGTGCAGGGTAGCCATCAGAAATTATACAGATTTAGTCCTGTTCCCGCTTGCACATGACCACCAACATTCCCCAGGGCCCACCCACTGGCTGTCCCACTGAATTAACCCACTGGCCATACTACCGAGTCCCATCCATGTCCTCCTCCTCCAGTCCCATCTCCCCCATCCCATGTCCTCTTCTTCCGCTCCCATCTCCTCCATCCTGTGTTCTCCTCTTCCAGTCTCATCTGCCCTATCCCATGTTCTCCTCCTCTTCTTCATCCTTCAGTCCCATGTACACCATCCCATGTTCTCCTCTTCTAGTCTCATATCCTCTATCTCATGTCCTCCTCTTCCAGTCCCTTCTCCCCCATCCCATGTCCTCCTCCTCTTCCTCCAGTCCTGTCTCCCCAATGCCATGTCCTCCTCTTCCAGTCTCACCTTCCCCATCACATGTCCTCCTCCTCTTCCTCCAGTCCCACCCCCCCCCCCCAATTCCATGTTCTCCTCTTTCAGTCTCATCTCCCCCATCCCATGTCCTGCTCTTCCAGTCTCATCTCCCCCATTCCATGTTGTTCTCCTCCAGTCTCTTCTCCTCGCTATGTCAATCCTCTTTTGCAGTGTCCTCCTTCAGTAGTCCTTCTATCCCTCCTGTGCCCTCAATACAGCCCTGGTCCAGGTGAATTACCTCAGTGTACAGTCCCTCCTCGCTCCTGGGGCTCACTTTGCTCTCTCCAGACACACAGCTCTGATCGATCTCACTTCCATATTCAAACTTCCCACTGCAAATCTGTCACCCCGCTAAAGCCTATTGGCCCGACTCATCAAAGGGGGAAGGTCCATATAGCACACTACATGCTTGCAATTGGACAGACTGCTGCTTGTTGCTATGGAGTCTGGGTGGTTGCTATGAGCAGGCATAATTCCTATATTCAGCATTCCATGCATACACCATCCACACATAACAGTGCACTGTTGAAAAACGAAAGGCCTCTAGAAGGTGGCTATGGAGTTTGGCTGGTTGCTATGGGCAGATAACAGACCTCTTGTGAGCTTTCTCTACTGCAGTGCACACTTGAGAATGAAAGGTCTCTGGCTGGTTAATATGGAGTGTAGCTGGTTGCTACAGGCAACCAAGAGCCCCCTTGTCAGCTCCTTCCTCTACTGCAGTGCACAATTAAAAATAAAAAGCCTTCATTAAGTTGCTATGGGCAACTAGTCAGCTCTTTCCCCTACATCCCATGAAGCCTTACTGGGCCCCAGCCAGAACTCCCAGAAACTTCTGCCCTTGCCTGATAGCAAACACATGGAACTCTCTCCCATTCTCCCCATTGGCTGGCCGGCCTTGTTGATCTTCCCCTGCCTGGCCCACTCACCGAGCCAACCCAGAGCTGTGGTTTAGCTGAGGAGGCGGCCACACACTCCGACCAAACTCCCATGACGGTCACCTGTGCTGGTCAATCACCTACACACATGGATCCTGGGCATCTCGGGGAAATCATCCATCCATCTTGAGGATGAAAAGCGGAAGGACTATAGAAAACTGTATCAGCACTACTGGTAGTTCCGAGCCAAGTCAGTAGACTGAGCACCACTATATTTTTAAGGGGCTCTCTTCTTCGGTCACAGACATTTACAGACCATAGAAATTGCCCAGATTTTAGAAAACCCCTGTTTGGGATGTATATGGGCTGTCCCTCCCAATGGCAGTGTCTAGGTGTATTTTGCAACGTAAAGGCAGGATTTGTATTTGAGAAGGACAGATTTGTAGAGGATGAAGTCTTGCAGGGATTTAGTTTTATGCCACATTTGCTCAAGAGCACAGCTTAGTCTCTAGAGACTTCTGGTGTCATCTGTTTGTCTGGTTATAGCAGGCATGGTCTGGTTCTTCGTGTACAGAAAGGGGCAAGTGTTGCTAGTTGGAGGCATAGGAGGTTGGAGACAGGCAGAGTGTGAAACAAATAAGGTTATGACATAGAATACAGTTGTGCCCTTGCGGAGATCTGTAGTTTTCTAGGGCAAAAAGATTCAGGTTTCCAAATAAGTATGAAGGAGTCCTAAAGTATATTACAGTATATTTAAAGCCCAAACTGTCAGACTTTTTTTACCATCTATGCTCCATGGGAACACAACAGAAGTTGGGAGGTAATCTTTCTAAAGTGAAGGAAATCTGCATTGTTGTCACCACAACAAGTGTTGGACCATTGGATGGCTCCCCTCTATTTCACAGTCCTGGTGACAAGGCTAAATTTTGGATTTTCCCTTACTTTCAGTCCTAATGAAAACTTAAAATGTTCAAATAGCAACGGATAAACACTGAATTCCTTCCCACAGCTGCTCAGCTCCCCTGCTGCCCCCTCTCAACATTGACTCAGCCTTCTATTCTGTAATGTAACACTAAACAGGAGATTTAGGGAAGGAGGGGTTAGCAGAGTGAGCTAAGCTCCTAAGAGAGTCAAGGTGAACTAAATCAGTGCTTCTGCTGTGAGGCTTGGGGATGAACTACGTGACAGTGCATGCAGCTATAGGGGTCAGTGAAGGCTTGCTTTAAAGCTTATTTACTGCTCCTATAGTCCAATCATACACTTTCTATAATATCAGCATTGTAATAGCAATACAAACAATATATATATTTGACAATCCAATATACAGTAAGTTTACTGTATATTGGATTGTCAAATACATGAAAAATCTCCTTTTATGTTATGAGTTCTGCCTGTCTGCTGGTCATCTCTTTCCACAACTTTCTGGATTATCTGCATGCTTTGCAGTGTCTCCACTGCTGTTTACTTTCAATTTCTAAGGACTACATATCCCATGGTACCTTGCTGCCTGAAAGCAGTGATTCCTTTATGACTCTACCTCCTGAAACTTCTCCTCTCATCCAGAGGCGGACTGAACATTTGGAAACTCGGGCACTGCCCGAGGGCCCGGGGTCAGTAGGGGGCCCCATGAGATGCCCCTGGTACCTTTTTCATAGGCTTTTTTAAGTTTGGGCAAGGACACAGGGGCCCCATGATCCCCTATTGCCCAGGGGCCCCATGAGTTGTCAGTCTGCCCCTGCTCTCATCACTTCTGTAGTTCAGAAGGTGGGTTCTGTGAAATGTGTGACACAGCAGTACCTCCTCACGGGGCAAAGTGACTATGTGTCACAGAAGTCAAGGAGGTAAATGTGTGGGGATCTTCACAAAGTAAGTTTACACATTTCAAATTATACAAACTTCAAGATCCTTCAGATTAAAGGGAGTAGCCTAGAAATATTTGAAATACAGTGTGGAAATGAATTTATGATTTTACATTTTGACCATAGATACATATAATTTCCAATCTGGAGGACACTCAGCATCATCTAGTTGTTTCCTCCTCAGCCTCACTGTTCCTGGTCCACCATTCATTCATTGGATTTTAGCTCTGTTACTCGGGGAGGCTCAGCATCACATGTGGGAATTTCCTAGGGGGGTCTGAATGCAAGTATAGGCTGCCTAGGAATACCCTTTATTCCAGGTGCTACATTTATCCAACAGGGCATTTTGATATTTGCATGACTCCTCCCAAAAGCATGGGAGAGGTTAAGGTGGCAAAATGTAGCCAGTGATTGGATGTGGGGCCTGAAAAATAGGTTAGAGTCCAGGTTTACACCTACCACCCTGGCATGTGTGGGGTGGTCAATAATTGTGCTATTGATCTCAATAGTAGAGTCATGTTGTGGGGATGAGGGAGAGGGAAATATTAGAAGCTCAGTTTTAGACAGATTGAGTTTGAGGAAATGGTGTGACACTATACTGTTATGTCGCTCAGTAAATCTGTTATATGTGAAGAAATTGAGGGATGAGCTGGAGAGTAGAGAGATAGATCTGGGTGTCATCGACATAGAGGTGGTATTAGAAGCCATAGAAGGTTATCAATTGACCCAGAAAACAGGTGTAGAGAAGAAATAGGAGGGGACCCAGGACAGAGCCTTTGGGTACCCCCACAGAAAGAGGAAGAGGAGTGGAGGAGATAAAGCTGTATGTGACACTGAATGTGTGCTGAGATAGGTAGGAGGAAAACCTTCAAAGAGCAGAGTTGCAGAGACCAAGAAGTGGAGTTTGTACCTTTAGCAATACAAAGAGAACGGGAAACGTTTTCATACAAGTACATGGTATAGCAGGCACATATCAGGAATATGAAATGTTGGGTTTACTTATTCTCTAAAGATTTTGTAATTTACCTGATTTTCAGATTGAACTTCATGAGGAAAGAATAAACAATGCCTTCTGTGGCCACAGAATTACGTAATTTCTTTTCAGAGCCCATTATAAATTGGACGTGAGCTTTTAATTGGTTGCTCTAAGTATTTTTTCACATATTTGTTTTTTCCAGTGTTCATGTGTAGCGCTATCCCCGCAGGGGCCATTTGTATTTTAGCCCCGGTCTCCCCTATCTTTGCCATGCAGCCAGGCAGAAGGTATTTCCTATAGCCCAACACACACACACACACACACACACACACACACACACTTCAATGCCCAGTCTAGGGGATGTAATGTTTGGAGTAATATTATAGAACTGGGGATAGTGATTGGAGAATTTAGTAGGATACTACAGAGTTAGAACTAATTACAGTTGAGGACATCTAGCTGGTCTCTTAGTTGAGTGATGTTGAAGTCCTGGCTAGAAGCAGATAGCACACTTTTCTGTGGCAATAACAACAAGTAGTTTAGGAATGAGCAAAGTCCCTTTAGCAGTAGTAGTAGCAGGGAAAAACTCCTCAGGCACAAGACAGTTGCAGCAGACTGTGGCAGTCCAAAAGTAACAGAAACTGAGCAAAGTCCCCTGCAGTAGCAAGAGTTGGATCAGCCCTTCAGAACACTAGCCAGTGTTCCCTTTTCTCAGCCACACGCTGACTGTAAAGCAGCAGAGCGGTAGCAGAGCACACAGAGTTCCCAAGGTCTCTCGGTGTCTGTACTCACAAGGCCCAAAGACAGAATGGTAGCCACCTTTCAATCTTCCAAGCAACACCCTCCTGTGATACCAGACAGATCTTTGGCAGACAACGCCCCTCTGTCAGCATACTGAAGAACCAGGTTCTCTATTACTTCAGACCCTCAGGTCACCCACCTGAGGCCGCATGGCAGCAGGTGCCAGGCGAGGCAAGCCTGCCTCCTGTCTGGCTTGGTGCAATCCTCTCCAGGAGAGACCCTGAGGTCATGCGCTCACAGAAGATAAATACCACTCCCAGCATGCAATGGGGTGGCCCTCCCCTGCAATTGGCCAGGGATACATCCATATTCATGCTGCTCATTTGTCGAGCTCCAACCCAAGATCTGGAAGGCTCTAGTTGCTTTCAGAAGGCGGAAGGAACTCAAAACAAACTCAAACAGCACCAGAGCATCATGAGCAGACTTCACTAATCCATCTCAGCTTTCTGTTAAGCAAAGAGTCCAATTAGATTTCCCTGACAGTCTCTCTGTTAATCAGAGAAACACAGCTATACTATCCTAACTGTACAAATCCTAGCACCTACCTAGGAGAGTGCTACACATGTAGTGGCAAACTTTAGAGCTCTGTGTGTAACTTTGTATACTGGATACTATTTCCGAAAGTTGATTGTCCACCCAAATGTGTTTTATACTAACCAAGACTGCCTAAATTACTACATTGCCCTGAACAGACCACCCGTGGAAGCCTATCTGTAACATTATTGCACATGGTCTATTCCAGACTGGTTGTCAACCATACTTAGCACTTGGTTTAATAGAAGTATATCATTTTAAAATGCACTTACCCTATCTTATCTATTAATTTATGTAATTTACACTATATTGGCAAAAGTATTGGGCCGCCTGCCGTTACACCAGTGTTTCTCAACTCCAGTCCTCATGGACCCCCAACAGGTCATGTTTTCAGGATTTCCATTATTTTGCGCAGGTGATTTGATCAGTTTCACTGCCTTAGTAATTACCACAGCTGTTTCATCTGAGGGAAATCCTGAAAACATGACCTGTTGGGGGTCCATGAGGACTGGAGTTGAGAAACACTGCGTTACACGCACATGCACTTTAATGGCATTCCACTCTTAGTCTGTAGGGTTCAATATTGAGTTGACCCACCCTTTGCACCTATAACAGCTTCAACTCTTCTGTGAAGGCTGTCCACATGGTTTAGGAGTGTGTCTATGGGAATGTTTGACCATTCTTCCAGAAGCACATTTGTGAGGTCAGGCATTGATGTCAGATAAGAAGGCCTGGCTCGCAGTCTTCGCTCTAATTCATCCTAAAAGTGTTCTATCTGGTTGAGGTCAGGACTCTATGCAGGCCAGTCAAGTTCCTCCACCCAAAACGTGCTCATCCATGTCTTTATGGAACTTGCTTTGTTCACTGGTGAGCAGTCATGTTGGAACAGGAAGGGGCCATCCCCAAACTATTTCCACAAAGTTGGGAGCATGAAATTTTCCAAAATGACTTGGTGTGTTGACACTTAAAGAAATCCCTTCATTGGAACTAAGGGGCCAAGCCCAACCTCTGAAAAACAACCCCACACTACAATCCCCCCTCCACCAAACTTTACACTTGGCACAATGCAATCAGGCAGGTACCGTTCTCTTGGCAACAGCCAAACCCAAACACGTCTATCAGATTGCCAGACAGAGAAGTGTGATTTGTCACTCAAGATAACATGTCTCCACTGCTCTAGAGTCCAGTGGTGGCATGCTTTACATCACTGTATCCAACCCTTTGCATTGCACTTGCTGATGTAAGGCTTGGATGCAGCTGTTCAGCCATGGAAACCCATTCCATGAAGCTCTCTACACACTATTGTTGTGCTAATCTGAAGACCACACAAAGTTTGGAGGTCTTTAGCTATTGATTCTGCAGACAGTTGGTGACTTCTGCGCACTGTGCACTTTAGCATGTGTAAGCCGTGTAACCGGGTGGGCTCCCCAGGATACAGTGAAGTCACAAATGAGGAAAGCAACCCCAACACCAGCATTTGCCACAACAGAATTTTACTTAGATGTGGCAAGTAAACACAACCACAAATGCTGGGAACATACAATAAATTTACATACACCCAGCCCAAAGGCTGAGACCCTTGTGCTGCACAGCACGGCGTCTCCTGATGGATGAAGGTAGAAGGTGTAGTAATTTACCTACTGGCGGGCACAACTAAGCTGCCACACCTTACCCGTTATTACCCTAAGAGAGCAGGAATCAGTGTATGGGTATATGGTATGGGCTAGCCTGTGGTGCAGCACAACAGCTTACAATCTTAAACAAATCTACAGTATTCCCCCTCCCATAACTGGTCCTGTAGCACATGCCTGAATATTCCTTCTGAGCAAAACGCCAGTCTGGCTTGAGTTTGTAGGATTTTATCAGCTCTCCAATGTGAAATGTCACTTTAAGTTGTGGAGTCCTTCCAATGATCAGTAATAACACTTGTGGCCTGACACAAACAGAGACCCTAACTAACTAACTATAGGCCTGGTCTCAGTCTATAGGTGCCAACACTGAAATGAGGTGTGTGCACGATCTTACCGATCCAAGTCTGCTTTGCATCCACTGGTGACTCTGAACAGAACAAATGTCTCTCCAACAAGCTTGCGATGTTGCAGTGTATGCTGCGCTGTTCCTCTGCTCTCATCAGCATTACTGAACAGGATCAGGGTCTTGGACACGATCAGCTTCAATTAGCTTCAGCTCTGGTTACCGAGGGAAGCTCCCACACCTGGATGTCATCGGATTCTCAGCTCACAGGGCCCCTTCATTCAGCATCTTTCAAAACATGGCTGCAGTCTCCTCTCCCTGTTCACTCCAACTCTGTGTGAAAACTCCACCTCTTCATGAATATACAAATATCTATGCAGTCTGAGGCTGTGTTAGAAAAACAGTGACATCTTGTGGCTAAACCGCAGAATGTCAGTCAAAACATTAATTTACTTCCACACAATCAGTGTTCAAACCAGGAGAGCTGTTTCCCCATCTCACACATGCGCTGACCCTGCTTTGTCATTTTACATGGCCTACCACTTCGTGGCTGAGTTGCTGTTGTTCCCAGTTGCTTCCACTTTGTTATGATACCACTAACAGTTGACCGTGGAATATTTAGTAGCAAGGAAATTTCACAGATGGACTTATTGTACAGGTGGCAACCTATCACGGTACTACATTCAAATTCACTGAGCTCCTGAGAGTGACCCTTTCTTTCAAAAATGTTTGTAGAAGCAGTCTGCATGCCTAGGTGCATGATTTTTTGCACCTGTAGCCATGGAGTTGATTGGAACACCTGAATCCAATGATTTAGAGGGGTGTCCCAATGCTTTTCGCAATATAGTGCTTACAAATATACAATGGGCAAGATTTACTAAAACTGGAGCACTAAGAATCTGGTGCAGCAGCGCATGGCAGCCAATTCAGCTTGTTCAATTAAGCTTTTGCAATAAAATCTGGAAGCTGATTAGTTTCTTTCCAGAGTTGCACCAGATTTTTCTTTCTTCAGTTTTAGTAAATAACCTCCCAGTATGTGTATTACCTTGTAATGTAACCTTTTGGCCATCAGACTGTTGAGTATATTAAGAAATATCTTTATATATTTTATGTCTTTTCTCAGTGGAGTATCTTCCTGGTCCATGGTAATCCAGTTGTGGTGGAATTGTGATTTATGAAGCATCCTTACATGGTTTAGTGACCCTTGTGCCTTCAGGACATTGATATACTGAGTGTGCAGACTCTACTGCATTAAATCCTATTACACGGTGTTCCCTCTGACTAATAATAAGAAAGTCTGGCCTCAGCGGGTCCTATTTCTCAGTGATGTGTAAATCAATGCACCAGGTATCTACTTGCTGAAGAAGTTGACAAATGTAAATAAAAGTACATATCGCTGAAGATCATTTTAACCCAGTATGTTATTCTTGCAAATTATTAGTGTTCAGTTTGGAAACATAAACTCCTGGCAAAATGCAGGAAACATAAAAATTCTTCCTTGCAGTGGGGCTGCCCCTACATTACAATGGTTAAATGTTTGTTTAGGTCTAGTAGGAGGGAAAAAGCAATGTTACCTACCGAATCCCTGCTACTACAGGCTCCCTAAAGGCTGTAGGGTTGGTCCCCGCAGCATCTTCTCTCCTATGTTGTCTGATGTCATCAAGTCCAATTTAGGCTCTTAACCCTGCTATGGACATCAGGATGCCTAAGAACAATTTATTACAGAGCATATGGGAGCAGAGGAGAGCGCAAACTGCCAGGGGAGCATGGATCGGGTAAGTAAAACTGTTTTCTGTTGCCCTCTAGACCAGGGGTCTCTAAGCCTTCTGAACAAACAACCAGTTTACTGTCCTTTAGACATTAGGGGGTTGGAATGTGGCAACTGAGAGTAAAATATGCCCCAGCATCAGTGGGAGTATACAATTTCTTGGGCTTGGTGGTCAGTAGGAGTGAATAAATTGACCACTGCCTGTGGTCAGTAAGAGGAGGAATAGTGCCCCATCAGTGGTATCAGTGAGAGAATGGTGCCTCATCATTTGTGTCAGAAGGAGGAATAGTGCCCTATCATTAGTGTCAGTGGGGGAAATAGTGCTTAACTGTTTATATCGATGGTAGGATTTATACCCCATCATTGGTGTCAGTGGAAGGAATAATACCCCACTCTTCGTGTTAGTGGAAGGAATGGTGACTCGTGGTTGGTGTCAGTAAGAGGAATAGCTCCCCATATCAGTGAGAACAGTGTCGCAAGGGCCAGAAAAGGGCAAGCAGAGGGCTGCATCCGGCCCACAGACTGCAGTTTGGAGACCACTACTCTAGGCCTAAATGAGCAGTTAACCCTTGCAATGCGGGGGCAGCCCCACTGCAAGGGAAAGGGAGCATTTTTACTTTCCCCAGAGATGGACTTTATTATACCTAATGACTGGCATGAAAGTATGTACTGTATAAGAAGCTTATAACTTCAACATATCTCTAGAGATGTAACTACAAATTCTGTTGACTGTTACATTAGCCTCATTTTTTCCTCTCCTATGATCTTGTAGGCCAGGGAACTACCATCCAAACCATATTTAAAAGTGGAACTGAAATAGTAACATCATTAAACCCACATCATTAAAAACTATAACTATAAAGTATAGTTTATAACTATAAAGTAAATATTGTATTGGATGATGTTCATACTCAGTCAGTTTCCTTCCTATCACATCTGAGCAGCCCATGTGACCATAGAGTCACTTGTGGTCACAAGTGGGAGTATACATAGTGGTAAATGACAGCCCACCCCCCTTCCTCCTCCATGCCCACTTACCAGATAAACACAATAGGGGTGGAATATTACATCTGGATCGATGAAGCCTTTATTTCCCTGCTATTCTAAGACACAGGCTGGAGGGGTGTGACACAGTTTGTCACTGGCAGAAATTCGCCCACACCATGTTATAGCCAAAAAATAACAAAAAATTGATTTCAGAAAAACATTTGTAAGACAATTTAAAACAGTTTGTTGATATTATTATTTATTTTTACTCTGTATTCCAAAGGCTGTATTTTTATTACATTTGAACATGTGACCAACAGGAGAGGACTAAAATGTTTTAATTAAAATACAGTCAGGTCCATAAATATTGGGACATCGACACAATTCTAACATTTTTAGCTCTATACACCACCACAATGGATTTGAAATGAAACAAACAAGATGTGCTTTAACTGCAGACTGTCAGCTTTAATTTGAGGGTATTTACATCCAAATCAGGTCAACGGTGTAGGAATTACAACAGTTTGCATATGTGCCTCCCACTTGTTAAGGGACCAAAAGTAATGGGACAGAATAATAATCATAAATCAAACTTTCACTATTTAATACTTGGTTGCAAATCCTTTGCAGTCAATTACAGCCTGAAGTCTGGAACGCATAGACATCGCCAGACGCTGGGTTTCATCCCTGGTGATGCTCTGTCAGGCCTTTACTGCAACTGTTTTCAGTTTCTGCTTGTTCTTGGAGCATTTTCCCTTCAGTTTTGTCTTCAGCAAGTGAAATGCATGCTCAATCGGATTCAGGTCAGGTGATTGACTTGGCCATTGCATAACATTCCACTTCTTTCCCTTAAAAAACTCTTTGGATGCTTTTGCAGTATGCTTTGGGTCATTGTCTATCTGCACTGTGAAGCGGCGTCCAATGAGTTCTGAAGCATTTGGCTGAATATGAGCAGATAATATTTCCCGAAACACTTCAGAATTCATCCTGCTGCTTTTGTCAGCAGTCACATCATCAATAAATACAAGAGAACCAGTTCCATTGGCAGCCATACATGCCCACGCCATGACACTACCACCACCATGCTTCACTGATGAGGTGGTATGCTTAGGATCATGAGCAGTTCCTTTCCTTCTCCATACTCTTCTCTTCCCATCACTCTGGTACAAGTTGATCTTGGTCTCATCTGTCCATAGGATGTTGTTCCAGAACTGTGAAGGCTTTTTTAGATGTCGTTTGGCAAACTCTAATCTGGCTTTCCTGTTTTTGAGGCTCACCAATGGTTTACATCTTGTGGTGAACCCTCTGTATTCACTCTGGTGAAGTCTTCTCTTGATTTTTGACTTTGACACACATACACCTGCCTCCTGGAGAGTGTTCTTGATCTGGCCAACAGTTATGAAGGGTGTTTTCTTCAACAGGGAAAGAATTCTTCGGTCATCCACCACAGTTGTTTTCCGTGGTTTTCCAGGTCTTTTGGTGTTGCTGAGCTCACCGGTGCGTTCCTTCTTTTTAAGAATGTTCCAAACAGTTGTTTTGGCCATGCCTAATGTTTTTGCTATCTCTCTGATGGGTTTGTTTTGTTTTTTCAGCCTAATGATGGCTTGCTTCACTGATAGTGACAGCTCTTTGGATCTCATCTTGAGAGTTGACAGCAACAGATTCCAAATGCAAATAGCACACTTGAAATGAACTCTGGACCTTTTATCTGCTCATTGTAATTGGGATAATGAGGGAATAACACACACCTGGCCATGGAACAGCTGAGAAGCCAATTGTCCCATTACTTTTGGTCCCTTAACAAGTGGAAGGCACATATGCAAACTGTTCTAATTCCTACACCGTTCACCTGATGTGGATGTAAATACCCTAAAATTAAAGCTGGCAGTCTGCAGTTAAAGCACATCTTGTTAGTTTCATTTCAAATCCATTGTGGTGGTGTATAGAGCCAAAAATGTTAGAATTGTGTCGATGTCCCAATATTTATGGACCTGGCTGTAACTACAGTGCCATCATCCACATACAGAAAGAGAAGCGACAATGTAAACTAAGCATTGTGTATTTGGTATCACTTTGAATTTCATTAAACGCTTCCTGCTCAACTTCATTGGTTAAAGTATATGTACAACTACAACTTTAAAAAGAGATTGAATCCATTTCAAGTTTTAATTGCTGTCTTTGTCCCTGCTGGAAAAAGTCACTTTTTCTTTGTCCTGGTGACCATTGTCATTAGAGCAGGAAGTAATGGGAAATCCAACACTTTACAGTTACCACCATTGAAGAGGTGAGGGAAAATCTGTTCCATTGACAACTGTCTAAGAGGAGTGTTGCCCTCATTTTGTAGAGATTTCTTCTCACTTCCTGTTTCATCTCCAGGGCAGGACATGAAAGGAATACTCCTTAATGGCACACAGATAGCAAAAACAAACTGTCAGGGGTTTCACCCTTTTATATTATATGTAGCGCCCTCTAGTGTGCTAGGTAGATTAATTTAGCTTGACTCACAGAGTAACTGAAGTGAGCATATCTGTGGTGTGTGTGTGTGGGGGGGTCAAGCTCAGGTCAGGCTGGGGGGCTCTGCAAGTCAGGCCTCTATTGCCTCCCCCTGGTTCTGGAAGTTCATGGAAATTTCTAGAAGCTAGTGGCTGGAGGGGCAAAGGCAAGGATCTGAATATGTATGGAAGTCTGGCCAATCCCAGGCAGTCTGCTGAACTGGGCATATAAATGATAATGAACCTGGCCAGCACAAGAGTCTGGTTATCAGGTGGAAGATGGAGTGCGGAGGAGGGGACTCCGGGGAAGGGGGGTTCTGTCTCCAGGCAGAAGGAGAGGAAGGAGTGGAAGCTGGAGAGAGGGAACTTCACTACCTTACAAGTCCTATCCAGGAGTATCCCTGCTCAACATGGAAGACTAGCACAGCAAGAAGGCCTGGATAAGCAGTCTTATCCAAAGCAGCAGAAGACAAGGAACAGTATGAGTACCTTCACACCCCCAGTGTCTACAAGGGAGGAGGCTGCCAGATGCAATATCCAGCATGTTTTCATAAAGGATAGTGTCACAGCTAACCTAAATCCCTAGCTCTGGGACACTTTAAAAGGTAGCCAGGTGGGCTGGTATTTTCTGCAAAGTATTGGGACTTTGTAAATTTCACCCAGGGGACATAGAGCTTCTAAAGGAGGAATCTTTGCTATTGATCTTTTAGAGACTGATGTAATTCCAGAGGGAGTACAGTCCAGGATCTGCATTTTTTGTGTACATAGAGAAGGAAGTTTGTCCTCAGATTGTTCTATCAAGTCAAGCTGGGCATCCCATATTCCCTTCTCCCCATCCGAGTTGTTTTCCCCTCAATAAAACAACAAAAACAATCCCATAGACTGGTCATTGACTGCAGATACAAGTAGAAAATGCATGTTGCCTGGCTATGCAGGAATAGGGGGACCCAAAAGCCCTTCAGGGGCTAGCACTACAAATATTTAAAACAAAAAAGTTATCCCTGTAATAAAAAAAAAAAAACAGATTAGATGTTCTGGCCACAGACCCACAATGCTCTCACTTTGTTTAGATTGTTTTTCCCCAATCTGGCTGAACACAGCATTGACCATTGATGTTTGGGAGAACATAGGAGTGATATGTAAGATACAGTTTCAGGTCCCCTTTAACTTGTGTTCATGAGTGAGCATAACCACAGTGATGACACATTCTACCAGCCTCTCCATGTTGTCAGCATTTGAGTTCCAGCCCCAGTCCCATACGCACTATATTCTCAGCTATCTATGGGGGTTGAAGTGCTGGGATAATTTCATTATACAGTGTCATATCTGAGCCCTCCCTTGCCCTGCATGACGTAGGATGGTGATGACTATATATAAGTTAATAAATATAAGACAATTAAATATTAAAAAATATAATTAGAAGGAATCACTTGATACATTTTAACTGATTGTTACAGCTTAGACTTATATTTTTATTTAACAGTTACCAAGGATATCATTTTAAAGGGCAAGCTCTTGTAAGGTGTTGCAAGTGGAGTTGAGTGTATTGATATATCTTCAGTGAGCCACTTGAAATGTATAGACCAGTGGCTGTAAGGCTATTCCCTTAACAGCTCATTCTCCCATTCTACTAAGTATTGCAGTAAGAGAATCTCAAGTTCTTAAGGGTATTGATAATCATGGCATAGCTTTCTTCTTACGAGCATGGCAGTTGAAAAAGCACCTGCATGACAGGACTAATGAAGGGCCAAACTGCCCAGGCTCGATTCCAAGGGTTCAGCAAATCTTGTTCAACAGTCGGTGAGCCTGGATATGGCAAATCTTTTTAGATTCTACTGTTCTATTGGAGAGTGGTCTTTAGCCAGTGTTTTCCATACAGCAGGTTTCAATCCACTGATACTATGGCTGCCCCCCCCCCCTTTTTATAGTGAGAAGCATGGCTTAACTACACCCTGTTCCAAATTATTATGCAAATTATATTTAAGTGTCACAAAGATTTAAATATTTTGTTTTTCAGTTTAACTCATGGAAGGCATTGTGTCTCAGGGCTCTTTTGATCACTGAAAACAATCTCGGACACCTGTGATAATTAGATTGGCTGGTGAGCCCAATTTAAGGAAAAACTACTAAAGGAGGGTGTTCCACGTTATTAAGCAGAGCACCATTTTCAAGCAATATGGGGAAGAAAAAGGATCTGTCTGCTGCCGAAAAGAGTGAAATAGTTCAATGCCTTGGGCGAGGTATGAAAACATTAGATATTTCACAAAAACTTAAGCGTGATCATCGCACTATTAAGAGATTTGTGGCTGATTCAGAGCACAGACGGGTTCGTGCAGATAAAGGCACATTGAGGAAGATTTCTGCCAGATCCATGCATCAGATCAAGAATGCAGCTGCTAAAATACCATTACATAGAAGCAAACAGGTATTTGAAGCTGCTGGTGCCTCTGGAGTCCCACGGACATCAAGGTGTAGAGTCCTCCAGAGTCTTGCAACTGTGTATAAACCTTCAATTCGGCCACCACTAACCAATGCTCACAAGCAGAAATGGCTGCATTGGCCAAAAAAATACATGAAGACTAATTGTCAAACAGTCCTGTTTACTGATGAGTGCCGTGCAACCCTGGATGGTCCAGATGGATGGAGTAGTGGATGGTTGGTGGACGGCCACCCTGTTCCAACAAGGCTGCGACGTCAGCAAGGCGATGGTGGAGTCATGTTTTGGGCTGGAATCATGGGAACAGAGCTGGTCGGCCCCTTTAGGTGTAAAAATGACCTCTGAAAATTATGTGGAGTTTATGACTGACCACTTTCTTCCCTGGCACAGAAGGAAGAACTTTGCTTTCCGTAATAAAATCATCTTCATGCATGACAATGCACTATCTCATGCTGCAAAGAATACCTCTGCACCAATGGCTGCTATGGGGATAAAAGGAGAGAAAGTCATGGTGTGGCCTCCATCCTCCCCTAACCTCAATCCTATTGAGAAGCTTTGGAGCATCCTCAAGCAAAAGATCTATGAGGGTGGGAGGCAGTTTACATCCAAACAGCAGCTCTGGGAGGCTATTCTGACATCTTGCAAACAAATTCAAGCAGAAACTGTCCCAAAATTCACAAGTTCAATGGATGCAATACTTGTGAAGCTGCCATCAAATAAAGGGTCCAATGTTAAAATGTAACGTGACCTGTTAAAATGTTTAAAAAGTTAAAATGTTGTTAAAAGTTTGATTTTAATAGCTTTTGATTTCAGTAAATATGCTGCAAACACAACAAATGACAATTTTCAGTTCTTTACAACCTATAAAGTGTTTTGAAACTTACTTAATAATTTGGAGCAGTGCATTGTAGGTTTTTTATGTTTAAAAAAAATACTGTTCTCATTAGGAGGTTTGTTCAATAAAATTTAAATTGTACTCTTACTAGTTGATAACGTGAGAATTATGCTGACTGTTATTTACATCAATTATTTAGGTAAATGAGAAAAATATAATTTGCATAATAATTTGGAACAGGGTGTAAAAGCCCAATTATTATCTCTTTTAGACCTGCTCGTCATAGTTCAAAAACCAAGTCTTCAAAAGATTGAAGAGGAGACTTCTTGTCCTCAACATACACTGTATAGCAAATTTCCATGGCAGCTGTCTTAAGGTGGAAGATGTTATCTATGTTAAAAGAAGAAGATATTTAATAAGCACTAAGTATAAAGTGGCTCAAACAGTGCAAAGAAGTTTCTCCGGTCTTCTAAGTCAATTTAAGAAGATCTCTCACTTGGTTATTTAGTGTGTGTGTGTGTGTGTGTGTGTGTGTGTGTGTGTGTGTGTGTGTGTGTGTGTGTGTGTGTGTGTGTGTGTGTGTGTGTGTGTGTGTGTGTGTGTGTGTGTGTGTGGGGGGGGGGGGGGGCTGGCAGTTGGCTTAACAGATTGATTGCCGGTTAGTTGATATGGCCATACCTGGCAAATGGATCAGTTTTTGTTGTTGTGAATTTCCAATTTACGAAAAGACAAGGAAGCTAAAATAGTTTATTTTAGAAAGCTATGGGAAGTTGGTGTCATCCAAGGTGCATACATAAAATTGATTTAACATAGAGAATCACTGGTCTGCAGAATCTTTGGCTCAGGTTTAAATTTTCCAAGAATATTACTATAGTGTTCCAGTGTCATTCCAAGCACAACAAACACTGTACAGAGCACTTCACCTTTAGTTGTCATCTTCCCTTTAATGGCTATCTGTAATCTTTGTAATGTTTTTTACATTATACTATACACATTAAAGAGATCAGCTTTAGATCTTAGGGCCAAATAGACTGTGTACTTTGCAAGTGCAGTTGTACTCATTTTCCCCAGAGCTTAGTAAATGTGATAAAGCTCTGACGATTTCCATTAACCAATTATGTGCAAGCAAAAATGCTTTTTTGTTTTTAATTTTCCTTGCACCTGATCGGGTACTCTTTACCAAGTGCAGCTTTACCACACTGCACTTTCAAAGTGCACAGTCTACAGTATTTGCCTTTCGTAAATCCACACCATTGTGTGTTCATGTATCTATATCTTTGTTTCTGCATATACAGTTGTGACCAAAATTATTCAACCCCCACTGAAATTGAGTGTTTTGGCCAGTTTGACATTGCTTTTGATCATTCAGTCATCTTGCTTACATTTACATTAAAGAGGCACTTGTAGGTCAGACAAATATAACATAACAGTTATAATGAAATAACCACAAATGTCTTTTCTGTGCTCACAGCATTATCAGTTTTATTCAACCCCCAAGTGACATTCAATCTTAGTACTTAGTACAGCATCCTTTTACAGTTATAACAGCTTTTAAACGTGAAGCATAGCTTGACACAAGTGTCTTGCAGCGATCTACGGGTATCTTCGCCCATTCTTCATGGGCAAAGGCCTCCAGTTCAGTCACATTCTTAGGCTTGCGCACTGCAACTGCTTTCTTTAAGTCCCACCAGAGGTTCTCAATCGGATTTAAGTCTGGTGACTGCGATGGCCACTCCAAAATGTTCCAGCCTTTCCTCTGCAACCATGCTCTAGTGGACTTGGAGGTATGCTTGGGATCATTGTCCTGTTGAAAGGTCCAACGTCTCCCAAGCCTCAGGTGTGTGACGGACTGCATCACGTTTCCATCCAATATCTCCTGGTACTGAAGAGAATTCATGGTACCTTGCACACGCTGAAGCTTCCCTGTACCTGCAGAAGCAAAACAGCCCCAAAGCATGATTGACCCTCCACCATGCTTCACAGTAGGCAAGGTGTTCTTTTCATCATAGGCCTTGTTCTTCCTCCTCCAAACATAGCGTTGATCCATGGGCCCAAACAGTTCTAATTTTGTTTCATCAGTCCACAGAACACTATCCCACAACTTTTGTGGTTTGTCCACATGGCTTTTGGCATACTGCAGTCGACTCTTCTTATTCTTTGGAGACAGCAAGGGGGTACGCCTGGGAGTTCTGGCACGGAGGCCTTCATTACGCAGTGTGCGTCTTATTGTCTGGGCTGAAACTTCTGTACCCACATCTGACAAATCTTTTCTCAGTTCCTCAGCAGTCACACGGGGACTTCTCTCCACTCTACGCTTCAGGTAGCGCACAGCAGTCGAAGTCAGCATCTTCTTTCTGCCACGACCAGGTAGCGTTTCAACAGTGCCCTTTGCCTTGAATTTGCGAATGATGCTTCCTAAGGTGTCTCTTGGTATGTTTAACATCTTTGCAATCTTCTTATAGCCATTGCCCTTCCTGTGAAGAGAAATCACCTCTTCTCTTGTCTTCCTGGACCATTCTCTTGCCTTCACCATGTTTGTAACCACACCAGTAAATGTCTAGAAGGAGCTGAGTATCACAGTCATTTTAAAGCTGCCTAATTGGTGCTTATTATGCTTGATTGCTGCTCGGTGACATCCACAGGTGTTTTCAATACCTGATGGAAAGCACCTGTATGAACCTCTGTTCTTCAGAGTGGTAGTCTTTAAGGGGTTGAATAATTGTGGCAATGAAGAAACCACATAAGAACCATTTACTACTGTATTACATAAACAATTGATGTCATTTTAGTTGCATTTGGGTAGTTACAACGTCCTTGTAGGATTTGATTCTGAATACAATTCCAAATGTACACTATAGTCCCTAAACCCCTTTACAGCATTGGGGGTTGAATAATTTTGGTCACAACTGTAGATTACAAGTATACTATGTCCTGCTCACTAGTGATGAGCCGAAATGCCCTGGGTTCAGTTCAAACAGGATTAGGCAACCTTCAAAGAAGTTCAGATGCCAAACCCAACTGAAATCAAAAGGAGTTGAATCTGTCAAATTAAAAATGCCCATTTTCTGTGCTAATAGGCAAAGGGATGTAAAAAAAGCATGGGAGGAGGAGTGGACAGTGCTCTGGGGAACGTGTATTAATGCAAAAATTTTTTTAAAAGATCCATTCAGCCAGGAGAAGTAATTTTTCATGTAGCACTACCTCCTTAGGAATTGCAAAGATTTTGGGTCCCCCTATAGCCCTGCACAGCCAGGCAACACACATTTTCACACAGGCTTGCATCCAGGAGTCAGAGATCAGTCCTTGAGCTTTGTTTATGTGATTTTATTAGGGGGATTTGAACTGGGATAGAGTTGGGGGTGTACAGGATGCCCAATGGAACTGATGAACTGAGGGCAAGTTCCTGGAACTATTTACAAGCCTCCACTGCAACACAGTCTCTGTATGAGAGCTAGCCAGCATCCCCTAATGTACCACCCCAGACCCTAGATCAGGGTGGCTAACCTGTGGCTCTCCAGCTGTTGTGGAACTACATTTCCCATGAGGCATTGCAAAGATGGGAAGTTACTGACTTGCAGAGGCATGATGGAACTTGTAGTCCTGCAGCAGCTGGAGAGCCGCAGGTTGGCCACCCCTGCCCTAGATGAGCTCCTCTTCCTTCACCCAGCAATCTGATGCCTGAGGCATTAAGAAATGGACAGTCCCAGAGAGGTGGCGAATCTGGTTTCCAACCAGAGTGCTTCTTCCCCTATCTGCCCAGGGTGTGCAGGGGTACTCACTCAGATCCTCTCCTGTACCGCTGATGGGTTGGTGGCTGCTACCAGGACTTCTAGCTGGGCTGCTTCATTCCTGCTGCACAGGTGGTCCTTGCTTTGGGGCCAGTGAAGCTCTGAGCTTTCCTCCTTTCCAGCTCCACTGCCTGTAGGTGAGCCCCTTTCTCCATCTGGGCCACCTCCCAGGCTCTTGCCTTCAGCCTCACATCTTCCTCTCTGTGTTCCACCCGAACTCTCCTGCAGCTGAGTAGGCTCACTCACTTTTAAGGGTTGTCCTGGCCCCTTGCCAAGCCTCCTGATGGGGATTGGCCAGGATCCCTTAAGAGTACAAGCCAGCCACACCTCACATCCACCCACTGCTTCTAGACCATTCCCCAAAGTTCTAGAGCAGGGAGAATTCCAGAGGGGCCAGCCTGCAGAGCCTCTCAGCTCTGACCACAATTTGACCTCCTGACTATTGTAACCAGGCTGCTAATCAGCTCTCCTCTGTAACAATCAGGACTCTATCTCCCCCTAGCTAACTAGGAGGGTGATTTATATGCATAAAGTGAAACATTAAAAATGCCCAATTCCGTTAAATAACATTCCTGGATGGTGTTATAATTCTGCCTGTGACGTACATACAAGCAGGTGCCTATTTTATATTGTGTTTATGCTACTAAGTTACATCTCTGTGAGGTGTACCTTTAAATATTTGGCTAATGCATGTAGGGGTTATTGTATTTCCTTTCAACATCTCCATTCCAATGTAGTGCAGGTGGGTACAAAACCCATCACAAGGAGCTGCATGAGGTGGACTTCACTGGCAAGATCAGCAGGTAACTTTGCAAGGGAACTTTGCAAGAGGAAACTGTAAGTGCAGATATTTTTATAATTAAGTGTTGCAGTACATAATATTTTAGGGTATATTCATACCCGGAGCAGTAGAACTGCACTAGATACCTATTCCAGCACAGTCCTACCGCAGTCCCTCCGCTAGACAAGGCAAAATGCCTAGCCTTCTTTTAAGGTTGGTTCCCACCACCGTGTTGCGGTGGTATGTGCTGAAAAAAAGAACATTGGACAGTACTTTTTTTTGGCATAGTGAGAGGCAATACTCCGCCTCACACACTGGGGTTTATTTACTTCTAAGACTTATGGCAGAGCAGGGTCTGGATGCTGGAGTAAAGATGCAGAAGTAAAGAGTCCATTTAAGTTTTCAATTGCAGGTGGTGCCTCAGAGGTCCAATAAAACTGATTACCTTGTTTGGTCAGTTGAGTGATAGGAGAAATGATTGCAGAGAACCCCTTTATGATTTTTCGATAAAAGTTCACAAACTCCACAAATCGTTGTACCTCTTTCTTGTCTGTGGGAGCTTGCCAGGCCAAAAGGGCAGAAACCTTCTGGGGGTCCATCTCTATGCCTTCTGTGAAAAGAATTAGGCCCAAGAACTGGATAGTCTGGAGTTCAAACTCGCATTTCTCTGCTTTTGATTCTAGACCATGTTGTCTGAGTCGGGCCAGAACACTTCTGACATGTCCCCAATGGAATTCCAAGGTAGCAGAGAACATCAAAATGTCAAAAGTACACAATGACGAATAATTCCAAGTAATCCCGGAAAATATCATTGATGAAGTGCCAAAATGTTGCCGCGGCATTGCACAGTCCGAAGGGCATTACCAAGTACTCAAAATGTCCAAATCGGGTTTGAAATGTAGTCTTCCATTTGTCACCCTCTCGTATACACAATAAGTTGTATGCCCCATGTAAGTCCAGTTTTGTAAAATGGTTGCAGATCAGAGTCTCTGAAACAGTTCTGGCAAGGGCCCAAGGGCAAAGGATAATTGTTCTTGATTGTGATTTTGTTCAGTTCACAGTAGTCCACACAAGGACAAAGAATATGGTTCTTCTTTTCTACAAAGAAAATCCCCGCTCTAGCTGGGAATGTGGAAGGATGAATAAAAGCTTCAAATTCTAGTTCTTTTAGAGGAAAGATTTGCCCAAACAATGCATGAACAAGCTCAAAAAAGCTCAATCGGGCAATCGTATGGTCTGCTCCCTTTTTACTGAATACATCCATGAAATCAAGGTAAGCTGTGGGAACAGAAGAACGCGCCTCAGCATCAGAGTCCACAAACAGCAGGGTAGGCTTGGAAAGGCAGTGTTGTTGACAGTAGGATGATAAGAACTTGATTCCTACCATGGCCCAGTTGATGCAGGGATGGTGGGCCTGTAGTTATGGTAACCCCAGGTGTCACAAGTTAGCCTGCAGTTTTGTTTGTGTTCTTACCTTCTTGCTGCAGTCCTGTTCCTGATCCCTTCTGATGAGTTTGTCTGTGCTCATCTATGGGGGTCGTCTGCTGTCCTCTGGGTTTTATTTCCTTCCATTCCATCGCTTCCTGTCCTGCCTCCTTGTCTGCCTATCTATATAAGATGTGCTCAGACTAGGCCACTTTGCCTGAGCAACTTCTTAGTTGTTGGAGCTCCCATGTGTGATGTTTGATTCCTATATTGTCTACTTGTGTACCAACCCCAGCTCTGTTCCCTGACCTTGCTTGTTTTCCGCCTCTCCTGACCTCAGCTTGCCTATTGGATTCCGTCTGTCTTCTCCCGTTATACTCTGCTCCCGCAAGCGGTCTCCTCCACCTCAGCTGGATGTACCTGGGGGCTGCAACCTGGTCCCAGCTTGCTGCAAGTCCATCCCCACCATCAGGGGCTCTGGTGAACAAGCAGGCTGGGGCTTAGACTCTGCACCCTGGGGAACCCCAAGTTGAGGATCAATAGAGCTCACTACCACAGGTGCTGACAATTTGCTCAGGCCATGAGCTCCTCGGAGATACCGCAGCCTCTCCTGTAACAACTTCAGTGTTTGGCGCAGAGAGTCGATGTCCAGCTGGCCTTTCAAGAACAAATAATGAACTGTCTGCAGGAACTCTCCCCCCCGGTTGGATCAGCTAAAGGTTGTGTCCACTTCCTCACCCTCTGTTTTGGCTACTGTCCCGGCCCCTGCTCCGGTTCCTGTGTCTCCACCTTCCGCTATTTCCCCATTGGAACACTGTCCTTCGAGACTCCAGCTGCCTGCACTGCCTCACTTCTCTGGTGATCCCAAAGCTTGTTGGGGCTTCATCAATCAGTGCTCAATTCACTTTGAGCTAGCAGCCCACTATTTTTCTACTGACCGTTCCAAAGGTGGCTTACATGATTTCCCTCCTTTCTGGTGAAGCACTGGCTTGGGCCTCGCCATTGTGGGAGCGTCAAGATCCAACTATTTGCAGCCTCCAAGCCTTCCTGCAAGCTTTCTGTAAAACCTTCGCTGTACCCGGCAGGACTTCATCTGCCGCAGGAGCTCTTCTTTGGCTTCGGCAAGGCAGCAGGACTGTTGGACAACATGCAGTTCAGTTTCGCACCTTAGCTTCGGAACTGGCATGGCATAATGAGGCCTTCTCTGCAACCTTTTGGCAGGGTCTAGCAGACCGTATTAAGGACAAACTAGCTGGAAGAACCATACCCTAGATGACTTGATTGCTCTTAGCATCCAAATCGATATCCGCTTCCAGGAGCAAGATCTGGAAAGGGCTCGTCCACGTCACCCCCCAGTGGGTTATTTTGCTCCTGTTTTCCAGAAAGCCCCTGATCAACTTACCTCTGCAACCGTACCGACATCTGAATAGCCTATGCAGTTAGACTGAACACACCTCACTCCACAAGAGCGATCGCGTCGCCTAAGATTCGGTCTATGCCTTTACTGTGGGACTATTCTGTCCGCCTGGGAAACTCGGGTCTAGGTCACTCTGAGGGAGGTGATCTAGACCAGAACCTGAATTCCGCCACCTTCCCTCGATTTATCATACCTGTCTCCATTCATTGGGCCCTGAACTCGTACCAGGTTTCTGCTTATGTGAACTCTGGGGCAGCCAGGAACTTCATTGAGCAATCTTTGGCCACTGAGTTGGGCATTCCTCTTGTCCCCAAGATGTCTCCTTGATGACACCCCAATCAGTATCTACAGTTGATGGCTCTACCTTAGGACCTCTACGCTTCCGAACCAACTCCATAACTATACATGTTGGCACTCTTCATTGTGAGGAAATCTCCTTCCTGATCCTCCCTAAGTCTTCTAGCCCCATCATTCTTGGACTTCCATGGTTGCAGAAACACTCACCCAATCTTGACTGGAACTATGGCCAAGTATTGTCTTGGGGGTCAAAATGCAATCGAACTTCTCTCCCTAAGGTGCTCCCACCTCGCATTGTACCCGTGGCTGAGGCCACCACCTCTCCGATGCTCCCTCAACATTGCCAGACCTTACAAGATGTTTCTTGCAGTAAAGCTGTTCCCCTGCCACTCCTATTGCGGGCCCCCTTCCGGTGCTGTCCACCTCTAGTTCCTTACCCTCTTTGCTGCCCAAATCATCGGTCCCTTTACATACTGTGCAGCTCCTATGTTGCTACCTTCTGGAGGGGTGGAGGTCCCAACATCTGTGACCTCTGTACCATCTGAGTTGCCAGATTAGTGTACCCTGCCTGCTGAGACCCCAAAACTCCCTTCAGCTGCTTTGGACCCAGCCGTGGTTTCCATATTAGTAGCTACTGTGCCCTCTGTCCCCTGTCCTGCCCCCCTACACCCTACAGTGTCCTATGTCCCCTGTACTGCCCCCATACACCCTACATTGCCCTCTGTCCCTTGTATTACCCCAGGTTCCTGTTCTGCACAGCCTGTCTTGCCCACTGTACAAATCAAAGCCTTCACGCCTACTCCTGTCTCCTCCCTGGCAGCCTCCTCACCAGACCCTTCATTCTGGTTATTGGTGTCTGCTCCAGCCCAGTTTCCTGTCGTATGTTCTCCTATTCTTACCCCTTCTGAGGCAAATGTTTCCAAGAAATTACATCTGTCAACTTCCAAGTACAAAGTAGCTTATCATCTCCGGGTGAGTCTCAAATTTCTCCCTGGTGACAAGGTTTGGCTGTCTACCAAGAATATCCGTCTACGGGTACCCTCTATGAAATTTGCTCCTCAGTTCATTGGTCCCTTTACCATCCTTCACCAGGTCAATCCTGTTGCTTTTAAACTTTGCCTCCCTTCACATTTGAGGATCCCTAATGTTTTCCATGTTTCTTTTCTGAGACCATATATCAACAGATTTTCCCGTCGTCATCGTCATCCTTCCCCAATAGCGAGTACTTTGGATCAATATGAAGTCAAGCAAATCTTGGATTCTAAATTCATCAGAGGGAAGCTCTTGAATCTAATTGACTGGAAGGGATATGGTCCTGAGGAGAAGTGTTGGATTCCTTCCTCTGATGTTTCTGCACCCCGTCTGGTGGAAATATTTCATCAGAAGTTTCCCCTTAAGCCTGGCCCTAAAAGAGTGTGGAGACCTCATAAGAGGGGGGGTACTGTCACAAGTTAGCCTGCAGTTTCGTTTGTGTTCTTACCTTCTTGCTGCAGTCCTGTTCCTGATCCCTTCTCATGTGTTTGTCTGTGCTCATCTATGGGCGTCATCTGCTGTGCTCTGGGTTTTATTTTATTTCCTTCCCTTCCATCACTTCCTGTCCCGCCTCCTTGTCTGCCTGTCTATATAAGATGTGCTCCGACTAGGCCACTTTGCCTGAGCAACTTCTTAGTTGTTGGAGCTCTCGTGTGTTTCTGCTGTTTGATTCCTATATTGTCTACTTGTGTACCGATCCCAGCTCTGTTCCCTGACCTTGCTTGTTTTCCGCCTGTCCTGACCTCGGCTTGCCTATTGGTTTCTGTCTGTCTTCTCCCGTTATACTCTGCTCCCGTGAGCGGTCTCCTCCACCTCAGCTGGGTGTACCTGGGGGCCGCGACCTGGTCCCAGCTTGCTGCATGTCAATCCCCACCATCAGGGGCTCTAGTGAACAAGAAGGCTGGGGCTTAGACTCCGCGCCCTGGGGAACCCCAAGTTAAGGATCAATAGAGCTCACTACCACAGGTGCTGACACCAGGATGACAGAAAACAAAGGTAAAGCTATGGCATCCAGGCGCAGCAGTTCTTTATGGACTCCAGATATCGTGGTGGGTAGTGGAACAGTCTCTTGAGTAACAGGGTCGGATTTAATGCATGACCCATATGCCAAGTGGATAGAAAGTCCATGAGATTTTGATTGTAGGGGAATCTGGTATTGTATTACAAACACCAGGTCAACAAAGTAGCTACAGGCTCCAGATGACCCCTTCCAGAAGCTGCAAAGAGATAAGGATAGCCAAGTGAGAGGAGTTTTGGGACAGCAGCAGATGATTGGCAGAAGCGAAGGTGAGGCACTTAAGGTTCTTGTCTGGACAAGTCCTCACGTAGTGGCCATTTTCCCCACCATACAGACATAGATTATTCTGGCATCAATGCTGGCATTCCTCAGGTGTGAGTGAAGGGCGAAGCATTCCGAGCTGCATAGGTTCTGATGTGTCAGGAGCAGGTGAAGCTGAGACTGATGGTATTGGATACGGAGGGCTGATAACTTGTGGCATCATCCATATGGGCCAAGGTTTACCAGAAGATATCTCTGACCTGCATTCTCAATCGATCGATCTGGACTGCTAGGTTAATTAAAGCTTCCAGATAATCTGTTACCCCCACTCGGGCCAACTCATCTTTTAACAGTTCAGAAAGGCCCAACCAAATTGGTAGCGGAGGGCAGCATCATTCCAATTGGTATCAATGCTCCAACTTCTAAAGTCCATTACATACTCCTCAGCCACTCTGTGGCCTTGCTTGATTGCGTGGAGAGCTGTCTTGGCGAGGACAGTCCTCTGAGGGTCCTCATATAACTATGCCATGGCATCGAAGAATATGGTCAGGGTCAACAAGGATGGATTCTCCTGTTTGAGTAAGCAATGGGCCCAGGGCTAAGGTTCTCATTGCAGAAGGGAGATGAAGTACCCCACCTTGGTAGCTTCAAGTGACTCTGGGCTCCTGTGCTGGCATCACCACAGCAAGTGCATTGGGTGCCTCTCCAGATGTAGTTGATGAGGCAGAAGCACCAGAAGCTGATGCCAGTGAAGATAATGCTTGGACACGTTCCTCAAGGCCGGTTGTAACCCTCCTGCAGGCTCTTGAGTATTGTGTGAGTGCTGCAAAATGATGACACACTTTATCCATGGGAGAGGTTCCTCGTTCCGGCTCAAACATGATTACTTTGTACTATCATGTACCTGGTAGCAGAGCCTGATATGATGAAGAAGGCCTCTCTTACACCTCTGACTTGGGGCCCCTGGTAGTATAAACAGAAGGTGCAGGAGTGCAGAGTGACATGAGTGCCTGTAAGTCTTGTTAGCAGCAAAGCAGGTGTGCTGGCTGGGCAGGTGAAGTAATCAGGGGTCTTCAGTAAGGCAGTGGCTGGTAGCATACAGTAGATCGGCAGGATCAGCAGAGTGGTATGCAGGTACAAGTGGTGGTAGACAAGTAGCGGAGTCAGACAGACCAGTTCATACACTATCAGGACAGATCAGGTACAGGGCACAGACAGAAGTGTAGTCTAGGTACAAGCCAGGTCTGGAAGCCAATCAGCTGAACAGAAGCCAATGGAACAGACAGAAGTGAAGGTCAGAGGACAAGCCAAAGTCAGTTCAGGCAGAGTTCAAGGGGTAGTCAGGACAATCCAGGTCAGCAATGGATATCAAGATCACAGGCTGCACAGAAGGCTGAAGACAAATCAGCACTTATCCAGAGCACTAGTCCAGTTTAAATAGGCCATTTGATGCCAGCATCTGTCACAAATATTTGCATGAGTACAAGCATCAATGTGCACGTGTATATGTGCATGCTCAATAGCATGTGCCTAATTTTTGCAAGCATGGGAGGGAATATGTATTAGCCTGTGCACAGAAGTCCATCCAGAAGAGCAATCTTGTCTATAAGCATGACCTTCCTGACAGGAGGTAACTACATGATGGGATTAGTCTGGTGTCATCTTGACCTCGTTATCTAATCAGTGTGGGATGTTTGTCCAAAAGTGTAGTATTTGTTTCTATTGTTCATGTAAGGACTGCCCCTATTTCTGAAGTATATTAAAACTTGTATCTCAGTTAAATATAGAGTTCCAGTTTGCATCTAGGCTAGTGTCATCTAGTCTTGGGTGCAATGCTCACCTATAATACCTTGGTCCTGTGTCCCAGTGGCGAGGAAGCAGTTCTCTGACAGAGGCATTCAAGCAGGGTGCCAGGCGGTCTGTAACTACTGCTATAGTGATTTCCAACTTCCATAGGGATCCCACGAGTATGGCACATACTTACAATGGTCCAAGCTGGACCAGTGTAACCATACTTAAACTTCAGCTTTAAATCCAACGCTGGGAAAATGTAAAATGAACCCTTGCGGTGGGGCTGCGCAAGTGTTAATAACTTGTTTTGGCTAGGGGAGAGGAGAAACACTTCTACTTACCTGATCATCTACTCTCCCAGCAAATGGAGCTCCCCTACACTCCAGCAGTGGGCTGTCCCTCTGTCATCATCATGTCCAGTGGAGGGCTATAAACCCTGCTTTGATGTTGATGATATCTGGGCCCTAGACCATTGGAGCATGGGGGAGAAGAAGCTGGGGGGACAGGTCTATCTGTGGGGAGGAGCTGGTAAGTACCTTTAAATTTTCTTTTTTGTTCCCTTAGACCTAAACGAGCAATTAACCGTTGCATTGAAGGTACAGCCCCACTGCAAGAGATAATTTTTCAGTTGCCCAGTGTTGGAATTTTACAACAGTGAAAGAGGATTAAGACTATAGTATCACGCTAACAATCATATTGAAAGTCATAATATAACAACCATAATAATTGCAAAAATATTTCAGTGTTAAGGTTCGCTGCACCAAACTTCCTGCGCGCAGACTTTATTGCTTAAAACCAATGATCCAAATGTACGATCCCTACTGAGACTTTCTACGACTTTAAACATTCTTACAGTTTATTCTTCGTTTATACTGTAACTTGTACAAAATTCAGTACGTTGGTGTTAGAAATACAGCACTTTCAATCAGTAAATGTATCATGCCAACCTTTAAACCAAGCACCTTGACATTTCTATGATTATCACTAATCAGGTGGGCTTGCCTCAAATTACTGGTAGTATCAAGCGCTGTAATAGCTTAAGTGACATTGAGTGAATAGAGAAATTATAGAAAATCATTCCTGGAACAGGCAGTTCCCTGTGAAAGGAAGGCCAGACCTCACAGGTGTACCATGCAATAAAACAAAAATAACAATAAAGCAGAAAAGAAATGGGGCTATTATTACTGCATAATAAAATAGAAGGTTCTAAAAGATTACTGTTTAGCATGTACCTGTACTGAGAAATTCATTTAACAATTTAGAAGGTCAGAACACATTAGTGCACCTGAATAATTTATAGCAATAGCTTGAATAACGATACAGTTTATGCTTTGTACAATATTTCATATGAAAATTGTCTCTTAATGTATCCAAATTTTAAAAAGTGCCTGCTGGCATCCACATAGTTCAAAGTGAGCAAATTGTCATCACCTTTAAATAGGTTTGCGTTATGAATTCAGGTGGTACATGCAATCAAAGGACATTATTGAACAGATTTACAATACATTGCTGCTTCCAGGGGAAAATGCAATTTTAGCATAGTAAATAGGACTAAGCGATTGTTGGCATAGACGTGCTGGCTTCCTTCGTGTTGTTGTCTGCACTAAATTGCCAGGCAGTAAATATTGTAATTTGCTCCCACTATATTTCTAAATGGAATATAGGTGGATTTTTTTTTTTAATACTGTGCCTATTTTGCTTGTCAATCAGGCTAGCATACGTCTTCTCATGTCACATAAATAAGAGTCTGCAAATACAAGGAGACACATTAAATGGCCCAGTTGTTTTGTTTGGTGAATGCTTGTTTAAATTCCTCAGTGGAGTTGTGAGAGGCACATTAAATAGCACTTAAATAAATCAAGTGTGAAAAGCATATGGATTGACCATTCCTCTACTGGCAAACTCTGTAAAGCGAAGGAAAATCTTGAGAACATAAATGGAAAGCTAGCTGTGCATTGACAACATAATGCTTGGTGAAAGGAATTCCATGGATTGATTTATTTGTATTCATTTACATGGCACAGTTCTATAGACTTCTATGGAGTACTAGTGGATCATTCTCATTAGTCCTTGCACTAAACGGCCTTACAAGCTAATGTTCCTATAACACACGTTCTAGACCATGGGTCTCCAAACTTTCTAAATAAAGGGCCAGTTGACTGACCTCCAGAATTTTGGGGGGCCAGACTGCGGCCACTGGGAGTAGAAAATGGCCTGGACATGGAGGCATTGTGCCCTATCTTTGGTATAAAGGGAAGGAATAGTGCCCCACTGTTGGTTTCATTGGAAGGAAAAGTGCCCCATCATTGGTGTCATCGGTAGGAATAGTATCCTATCATTGGTGTCAGTGGGGGGAATAGTGCCTCATCATTGGTATCAGTGGGATGAATAGTGCCCCATCGTTAGTGCCAGTGGGATGAATAACGCCCCATCATTAGTGTGTTTGGCAGGAATTGGTGTCATTAGAAGAAATAGTGGGAGCGGGAGAAATAGTGTTCTATTGTGAGTGTCAGTGGAAGGAATAGTGACTCATTGTTGGTGTCACTGGGAGGAATAGTGCCCCAAGGGCCACAATAAGGCAAGCAAATGGCCACATCTGGCCCCGGGTCACAGACCACTGCTGTACAGCATACTGTAATATGTTAGGGTAGACTACAAATGTTAAAAGGTATACTGTGTGGAAGCAAGACATTGCTGAAGCAAATAAAATACTTTAGGGAGGAAAAGGCTTGGGGACTCAAGTGGTTAAAAAAAAAATCAGCTAAACGTGAAATGTATGCTGCTGGCTAAAAAAATAATCATTTATAAGCTACAAGAAATCTGAAGGTAAAAATAGCACAGTAATTGCGTGCGGTTCAAAAATAAAACATTTCTTGGAAATTGATATTACTGTGCTTATCAGTAGAATGATTCCTGTACTGTCAGTAATGAGATTTGTTAGTTTCGTTGTGTTCTTTGTTTGGTTGTATGATGAATGCCAGGCATGAACATGTATACAGTACACACTTTGCTATCTAAAAACGCATTTCTAATCCACATCAATCAACTGACTTTTTCTCTGGCACAGCTCACTGTGATCTCTACAAGAACATGTCAATTATTTAAAAAGCATATGCATGTGCACAACACATAAAGTGTGCAATATGTACAGAGGAAATGTATATTAAAATAATGCTCTGTAGAGCTCTCTTGGCAAACATAAGCAATTTGATTAAAGTAGACCTTTCAGTGAGTTTACTAGTGTGCATTAATACATTCCTGCATGTCACAATACAAAGCAGGCATACTATTTTTCAAAAAAGCTTTTATCATAAAAAACAGTCCTTTAGCTTCAGCCAGTTGACTTTGCCTAGCTTGAGATGATGCCATCAGTGTGTCACGAATAAGAGGAAACATTTCTCTTCTACCTTAGTTACAATGTTATAACTCACATTATAACTTTTCGAGAGTTTACAAGGTGAGAGGCTGCAAAGGGATAATCTGTGATGGACATTTTTTTTTATACATATAATCAATCTTTATTAACATTTTCAGATTATACAAAAGTGTCACCAAATACATTCACAGTAATCAGGCAAACAAACAAAAAATAAGGAGCTAGAGGACATACAGCAGCAGATATAAACCATAAATGTTGATTGTAAGCCGTACATAAGCTGGGTACCAATGTTACCCAGGAACGCCATTATTCTAAGAAAAAAAAGGGGGGGGGGGAATAGGGGAAATAAGGTTGATTAAAAAAAAAAACTCTGCCCAGGAAACAATGAACAATACCCGGGTGGGTAAAAACAACAACATAGGGGTATACAATGTATCAAATCTACAGAAATATAATCAACCATCTGATATCTCAGAGGAATAGTACATCCATTCCAGCCATCCCTGCTTTAAATTTCTCCCTTTGATGCCTAACCATGTGCACCCATTGCTCAGCTTCCATAATTGCATCTACTTCCCTCTTCCAATCAGAAAGTGTTGGGCAAGCTGATTGTTTCCAACATCTAGGAATCAAGGATTTAGCTGTGTTCAGTAGATGGGGAGTGATGCTCTTTTTATACAACTTCATAGAAGGTGAGGTCACGTGAAAGTGGAGGCAGAGTGGATCCAAGGAGTGATTGCTTCCCAAAAGGCTGAAATTTTGGAGCAGGTCCACCAAAGGTGAAGAAATGTACCACGCTGATCGCAGCCTCTCCAACAGCGAGCATTGGCAGTGGGAAATATCTGAGCCAAATGGGATGGGGTTTTTTACCATTGAGTGAGAAATTTATAAGAAGACTCCTGGATACGGGAACTGATGGAGGAAGTATGCATTCATTTAATAGTCCTATGTATCTAAGGGGGGCTAAATTCCAAACCCAGTGCCTTCTTCCATTCCCTTATGTAATACAGAACCGATGTAGAATGCATACTCAACACTAGTTTATACATTTGGGATAATAAATGTCTAGAGTTTGGGAGTCTAGTGCACATAGATTCATATGGTGTAAGGGCGTGTCTAGGTCGTGGCTTAGGGTTCAACCCAGTTAAGAAGTTAGTCAGTTGAGGTGCCTCCAATCCGCAAGAGTGAAAGTCCCATAAGCAGATTGTAAGAAATGGATAGGCAGGGGGTATCCTGAGGGGCAAATTGGGCACAGGAAAAATCTACATCCACTCCACTGGAGTTAAAGAATCCAAGATCCTCTCCCGGTGGGAACCAAGGGTAACCCCCCAGTGGAGCTAAATGCGATGTCCTAGGGGCATATAATCGGACCCATTCAATCTATCCCAAACTGCTAATGTGGTTCGAGTCAGGGGTAAAGTCCAGTCGGAAAATCCTCTGGAAGCAGTCGGGATTCAAGGAGCACTGGCTTCATTCCTCCTGACCATTGATTTCTCTAATGAAACCCACAGCTTAGCTGGACATCATGCTGCCAGTTTAAAATGTGCACCAGAGCTATGGCTTTATAATATAAAGCTATGTCCGGGAGCCCTACTCCACCGTCCATCTTGTATCTACGTAAGATGTCGTATGCCATTCTGGGGTGCTTATCATGCCAGATAAAAGTCATAAATGTCCTGTGAAGCAATTTAAAAAAGGTCTGGGGAAAGGTAATAGGTATAGTATATAAAAAGTATATAATCCTTGGTAGGATTGTCATTTTTAAGACACTTACCCTACCAAACCATGTCAAGGGGTGGATCCACAATTGCTGTAAGTTCTTTAACCCCCCTGGTTGTATTCCCGAGTGTAGCTCGGGGTTCAGTTTCAGTACCAAAAGCGGTAACCCCAAGCTACACTCGGGATTACCCTGCATTTTTACTGTTCTTTCTGCCTGGAAACTGAGAATCGTCCATGGCGTCCAAAAAGCGGCCTTTTAGGTCAAAAGCAGTTTTAGACCAGTTAGAGAACAGTGATAGTAAATTAGAACCACTTGCAGAATTGTGTGATAATGATTCGTGGAGAAATTCGTCATCTGACACTGAAAAAGATTTTGCAACTAAAACTCAGTGATGTGCGAAGTAGGCGCTCTATTTCAAGTTTCAGTGTTTTTGGTTTAATTACATTATTGAATTATTGAATTAAATTTATTATTATATTACTATTTTTTATCATTATTTACTATAATATAATTTATGATTTCGTGTTTCAAATTTTATCATACCCGGGATGTTTACTAGACTCTTGTTCGGACAGAATTCAGTGAGTTATTCCTAAGAATTACAGGCTTACAATAAAAAACAACATATTTCCATGCAAAAATATGTACTGCTTTCAGCACAGAAATACTGACATAATCAGACCACTAGGGAGGTTAATATGCCAGTCTGCAATTTGCTGTAGTTAAGGTCATATAAAAGTCTAGGGTTGGGAGTCCCGAAGTACGATAGAGAGTCCCTCACAAAAGGGAAAGACTGTTGTAGCGATTCAGCCAACGGGAGTGGAACATGGATGGAAAGCAGAACAGACTTATAATTTATTTTAAAGTTGGATAAAACGCCAAAATGTTGAAGTTCTGTCAGTACTGGGACAGAGATATGGGGTTTCGACAAATAAAAAAGAAGGTCATCGGCATAGGTTGACAGCTTATGTTCCGTGGACCCAATATGGATCCCTGCAATGTGTGGATGGTTTCGGACTCTCCGTAAAAAGGGCTCTAGGACCAGGGCAAATAATAAAGGGGACAATAGGCAACCTTGCTTAGTCCCATTATGAATATTAAAGTGAGCACATGGGCTTAGGTTCTCGATACAAGGCTAAAATCCAGCCCATTACCCGTTCACCAAGGCCCAGGCCTCGTAGCACTTCTGTCATATAGGCCTAGTTCACATGATCAAAAGCCTTCTCGGCGTCCATTGAAAGTACAACGCAAGGTGTGTGAGCAGGACCATGCTGGGCCCAGTGTAATATATGTAAAGCCCGGATTGTATTGTCTCTGGCCTCATGGCCCACCATGAAACCAGTCTGATCCGAGTGAACTAGTTCCACAACATGGTCTTGTAGGCAAACCGCCAGAATCTTGGCCAACAGCTTATTCAGTATTCAGTAAAGAAATCGGCCTATAGTTGGCACAATATTGAGGGTCCTTGCCCGGCTCTGACAATATGGTGATATGGGCCAGGAGAGCCTCTGGAGGCAAAGGGTTGTTACTGGTGATAGAGTTAAGATAACTACAGAGTTGGCTGGCAAGGGTAGAGAAGAATTTCTTATAATATTGATTACTGAAGCCATCTGTTCCGGGGCTTTTGCCCAAGGGAAGGGCAGCAACAGCCTTTCCCAATTCCTCAGCAGTTATCGGGTGTTCTAGTTCCTCAATAATATGAGAGGGGAAAGCAGGGAAAGCGGAGTCCTGTATGTAGGCCTGCACAGTAGTAGTCTGAATCACATCATCCTCAGTAGGGGAGTTGGTAGGGAGGTTGTAAAGAGAAGCATAAAACTGTTGAAACAGTCCAGTGATAGCATGAATGTCCTCCACCCGTCAAGTCTGTGTTGTCAAGCCAAGAACATGACGTAAAGCCTGCTTTTTTTAATTGTCTAGCCATTTGAAGAAGAATCCACAGTACTCAGCTAAAATTGGTCAATAAAAAGGAGATCTAGACCTGAGTAAGAATCATCCGTCTTCGAATAATAGCTGAAGTCCTTATCTCGGGCATGCATCACCCGCCAGCTGTCCACCAAGTGAAGAGCATGCAAAAGCTGTTTATCATGCTTTAACACACGGTAGGATAGAGACGTTTTGCCAGAGGACATGTCAAGACAAGGGTCCAGGGCAATATTAAAATCACCCTGCAGAATCACCATGCCTTCATTAAAGTCCATCACTTTTTTAAGGGTTGTAGATAGGAAATTAACAGTGTAGGAATTCAAGGCATAAATCACTGCAAAGGTATATTTATGACCATGTATTAAACCTTTAAGAAATAGAAAATGACCCTCTGGGTCAATATGCTGAAACAAAAAAGAAAAAGGCCAGGACTTCCGGATAGCTATTGAAATGACCCTGGCCTTAGCAATAGGGGATGCACTATGATACCATTGGTCAAATGTCACAAGAGGCATGTAGGGAATAGAGTTGGCAGTGAAGTGCGTCTCCTGCAAGAATATAACATCTGGGGACAGGTGACACAATTCCTGCCAAAGGCAACCCCATTTCTGTGGGGAACAAAGCCCCCGAATATTATACGACAAGATGTTCAATTTGCTAGCCATGGTAACAGCACAAAAGGGGTGCACAATCAACTATGCACAGTATACTACTCCTCCAGATTAGCAGGGCTACATACATTAAATAAGCATTATCAAACAGATGAGTTCGGACCCCTTCATTCACCCGAATAAAAAACATATTGAACTGGTAAAAAAAAAAGCAAAAAGAGAAAAATAAAAACAATAAGGTCCACATGGGAAAGGCGGACCACCTAAAGAGATGACACCCCTGGAGAGAGGGAAGGAACCTCTCCCCGAGGGTGTCACCCCCCACTGCAAATTCGCAGAATGCTCCACCAGAGGGCCAGCCTAATGTGGAGGAAATGACTAAGGGCATGTCAAAAACATCTCTTAACATCCCCTGGGCAAATCCAGTAAAATATAACAATATACAAAGCAGTAAAATCAGCAGCAGTGCAAATAATAACAGATACCATGAAACTAAGTGCAACATTAGAAGACCCAATGCAGATATAAAGTCGACAAAAGCATTTGACATATGAACCACTGAATAACAGCCATACAAGAAGTTTAATGAAAATGCAGTAGGAAAGCAAAGGGAGAAAGGCACTTGAGTCCAACCACAATTGTCAGAGCAATGAGTGCGGGTGAGGAGCCCCTTGCACAAACGATCAAGGGAAAAATCAGGGAAGAAGCAGAGTCTAGGCCCCTGCGGCCTGTGCGGGTTCTCCTATGGGGCCTAGAAGACACTTGTTGCCAGTGATCCGGATGTTGTGGAAGCAGGATGGAACTATACAATCTCCAGTCTGGGAAATCAGTTGGTGGAAGCTTCAGTGTTGTAAGAAAGTGCGATAGGTCATCCTTATTATGCAGGATTGCGGTCTTGCCGTTCAGGTGGAAAGGAAAACCCCATCAGTAAGGCACACGACCAGCACGCTTTTGCATGAGAGTCCTTCTGAATAAATCCAGGAAAAGGGCTCTGCTGGCACCATCAAAATCGATATGTGGCAAGTTAAGAGCAACTTTCATGATCGCTTCTTTCACAAAATATCTATGCAATTTGCAAATTATATCCCGTGGTTTATCCACAGCTTGAGGAACAGGTAGGAGGGCTCCATGAACCCTGTCTAATTCAATTTTTTCAGTTGCCTCAGGAAGGCCACAAATACGGATATTCTGCCTCCTATCCCTGTTCTCATAGTCGTCTAATTAGTTTAATAAGGGGTTAAATACATCTTCATGGTGTACAACAGTCTCCTGCAGAGTAGTAACAGTCTGCAGAATTTCTTCATGATTAGTCTCCAGAGCCTCTACTCTTTTCCTCAGGGCCACAGTGTCTTCCCTGATCCCTTCTATAGCCTGCTTGCACGAGAGCTCCACAGCTGCAATGAGTTGTTGAATGTCCATCTTAGTAGGGAGAGCTCTGATATGTTCCCTAATATCCCAGTCAGCTTCTGCGGTGTCAAGCTCAGCTAGAGAGGGAGACCTTTCGAATACTTAGGAATAAAAACCTACAGTAGATGTGTTACACTTATCATGCATGCACTGGTCATGAAAAAATATACACCGATCATCCATAACATCACTGACAGGTAATGTGAATAACATTGATTATCTAATTCTAATGGTATCTGAAAGTTGTAGGGATGTATTATGCAGCAAGTAAATATGTTGTCTCTGAAGCTGATGTGTTGACAGCAGAAAAAACGGTCATCACAGTTTGTTGTGCATGGGGCTGCATAGCTGCAGACCAGTCAGGGTGCACATGCTGACCCGTGTCCACAGCCAAAAGTGCCTGCAATGTGTACGTGAGCACAGAATTGGACCACGGAGCAATGAAAGAAAGTGACCTGGTCTAATGAATCACGTTTTCTTTTAAATCATGTGGATTTCCGGGTGCATTATCTGGTGAAGAGGTAGCACCAGGATGCAGTATGGGAAGAGGGCAAGTCGGTGGAGTTACTGTAATGCTTTGGGTGATGTTCTTCAGGAAAACCTTGGTCCTTCTATTCATCTTGGTGTGACTTGACATGTACCACCTACCTAACCATTGTTGCTGACCAAGTATACCCTTTCATGGAAACGGTATTCCCTGATGGCAATGGTCTCTTTCAGCAGGATAATGTGCCCTACCATACTGCAAAAATGGTAGAAGAATGGTTTGAGAAACACAACAAGTTTAAGATGTTGATTGTCCAGATCTCAATCAATTGAGCATCTTTGGGACTTGCTGGAAAAACAAGCCCGATTGCTGGAGGCCTCACCGTGCAAATGCAATTTTTTTAGTAAATATAATTTGCTAAATACCTTTTCTCATCAGCAGTTTATAGCGTTTTCTTAGTTTCTTTTATAAACTTTTGCAGGTAAGTAATTTCTCTTCATAAATTTTGACTACAATTTATACTGCTACATTTCTTTGGTAAAAATAACCCAAATCAATGCATATTATTTGGTCTGTGTGAAAGTTATAGAATCTGCAAGCTATGGTACTTACCCCAGTATGTCCGGTCAGCCCCCACCCTGTCTGCCTTTAGGCGATCTTTGAAAACTCACTTATTCAGGGAAGCCTAGCCCACCTCCACCTCCACCTAAGAATTATACTTGAGCCACCTCCATCAGATCATCCCTTGCAGCTATCACCTTTTGTACCACCTCCCCTTCCTTTAGATTGTAAGCTCCACGAGCAGGGCCCTCCTATTCCTTTTGTACTGAAATGTATTGTAATTGTATTGTCTCCCTTCATATTGTAAAGTGCGGTGCAAACTGTTGGCGCTATATAAATCCTGTATAATAATAATAATAATTGAAGCTTGATCACACCTGATGGACTGACTGCCTATCTCATTTCTTGAGGCCCTAATATGCCAGAACAGTTCAAAGACCCCCCCCCAAATAGCCCCTTTTTGGAAAGTAAACATTCAAAGGTATTCAGTAAGAGGTATGGTGAGTTTTTTTTAAGTTCTATTTTTCCCACAATTCTTTGGAGTAAAGTTTGGAGTTAAGTAAATAAAACATTTTTTTCCATAAAAACACAATTTAAACAAGTAATTTTTCACACCTGGCATAGGCATACTTGCAACTATACCCCAAAACAAATTCTGCTACTCCTCCCGAATATGGAGATAACACAGATTGGCCACATAGAAGGAGACATATCTAAGAAGCACCTTCAGGCATTAGAACCCCAAACATTCTATATTTTTTAGCAGAGGCCCTAGAGAATAAAATGATGGGTTTTGCAGTTTTTTATTTCACACTGTTGTTGTGCAGCAGTTTATTTAACACAATTTTTTGGGATAAAAATATCCCTTTATGAATTTTAATGCACACAAACACAATATATTTCCCTTTTTTGGGGGGTAAAATATGGTATTGCACCAAGTAAACAGATACTAAACATGTCACACTTTAAAATTGTGCACACTTATGGAATGGTCAAAACTATGGTAATTAAATATCTCCATAGGTGATACTTTATAAGCCATTACAGGTTACCAGTTTAGAGTTACAGAGGAGGTCTGGTGATAGAATTATTGCTCTCACTCGTTTGCGGCAATACATCACATGTGTGGTGCGATCGCCGTTTACGTATGTGTGTGAGACCAACTTGTGCATTTGCCTTTGCACATGAGCATGGGGGGACTAGAGTGCTTTAAATTAATAATTTATTTATTTTTACACTGTTTCTTTAATTTTTTTAATCACTTTTATTGCTGTCACAAGGAATGTAAACATCACTCGGGACAGCATTAGACAGTGACAGGTACTCTTTATGGAGAGATCTGGGGTCTATTAGACCCCAGTTGTCTCATCTGCCCTAAAAGCATCTTATCACACCATAACTGGTACACTGTGACAGATTTTGGTGGGACACTGGTACAGTGATAGATGTTTTTATTCACTTGCACATTGTGTCAGATGTTGACGGTCCACTAGGGACACCGACAGATGTTGATGTTACAATGGGACACTGAGAGATGTCGATGTTGCAAGGGGACACTTGCAGATGTTGATGGGACACTGGTACACTGTGACAGATGTTTTTGTGCTTTGGTACCTTGTGAAAGAAGTTTTTGTACACTGTGACAGATATTGACAGATGTTGATGGGACACTGTGACAGATGTTGATGTGCACTGTGGACAGGGACAGATGGTGCTTGGTGTGCTGTTTGAGATGGCTGCAGTTGTTTGATCTCTGTGTAGCTGAACAATAAAATCATCAGCTACACAGAGATCAGCTGTCATAGACTACAGCATCCCCCCCCACACTGAGCTCTTACTGAGCTCAGTGGGGAGAACTGTTACAGTGACACATGTCTCTGTTTACATTCTGTGATGGCTATGATTGTATTCAGCCATCACAGAATCATGCTGCTGCATGGTCTTGGGGCCTGGAGAACTGTTACAGAGACACGTGTCTCTGTTTACATTCCGTGATGGCTATGATTGGATATAGCCATCACAGAATCTTGCAGCTGCACAGCCTTGGGGCCTGGGGGATATACGGGTGCATCCAGTCAGCATGGGGAAGCTTCCACCCGACTGTTTATGTACATTGGCCTGTGTGGGAGGTGGTTAAATCATACCATTGTAACCAGCAGACCGCGATACATTTTTGCTACATAAATCATAACATGAAATTCATCCCACAAAAATATTTTTGCAATAAAGTCACTGTGGCCAATGTGATCTAAAGGCCAGTGAACAATGCAGCACTATTTAAAGTAAGCATAAAACCAATTACTAAAATCACACATATGTGTCAACATGTTGATGTTATGTCAAAAGTCATTATCAATATTTTTACATATGCATCTTTGATTAAAATAACAACTAGTGGTCCTGCTATGAAGGTCCTTGTTTAGGCATTTCAAGTTACTTCCCATCGCCCTGCTCTATTGTCACCTACACACATATACTGTAATTGAGGTTACAAGAGACCAACAAATTGAGTGGGTATGGTCCA
Source organism: Staurois parvus (assembly GCF_062004578.1). Classification (NCBI taxonomy): domain Eukaryota; kingdom Metazoa; phylum Chordata; class Amphibia; order Anura; family Ranidae; genus Staurois; species Staurois parvus. The sequence continues at coordinate 5,737,060 of NW_028317866.1, read as the reverse complement.
CCATTGTCACTATTAGGGAACCAGTCCAGGGCAATGATGTACAACTTATATATTGGAGTGATTTCATGTAAACAGGAAGTAACTGAAAAGTCTGGCTGAGCTCAAGAGTGCTGAGATGCAAAAAAGGATTGAAAGAGTATATAAGAAGAAAATAAATAATTTAAAGCCCAATTTCATGTTTGAAATCCTCCATTTTAGCTTCAGCACCCTTGGCGCAGCCGAACCCTTTAAAAAAATTGTATATTCTTTTTCCAGGTGTCTTTGGTTTGATCCACTGATGTTACAGGTACTTTTTACTCTTTCCGCTTTCCAGAGGTAAGTAGATCCTAAATATTGCAGAGAGGGGCACTATGTAATGAGATCTGCAGCATTCTAAAATGAAGCCTTGATACCGTGGGCTGATGGGAAGTCGGTTGAATAACACTTGGTGTGATTCAACACAGAAGAGAAGCAGTATAGCATTGCTGGATTAGAGAATCTGCAGGGAACAGTGCTGGAGACAGGGTGAATATAGCTGCTGGAGATGCTTTATTGCTGGAGATCCATTTTAATGTATTTTTATTCAAGCTAGAATCGGACTACCAATACCAGTTCATCCAGGATTCATTGATTTTCCCAAATGAGTCTTATTATAAATATGTGTGAATCTTGGGTGAAAGCTCGTATGTGAAAACATGTATAAATAGACTTTATATCCTTCAGTTTGTGTTTAGATCTAGCTTAAAGATGAATTCCATGTGCAGAGCGTTATGTCACCACCTCACCACTCCACCCCATCCAATCAGAGAACACTTTGCATTCACTGCGAATATTCAAAGCATTCTCTAAATGTGGCCTGTGCCAACCGGCCAACCTCCTGTGTTCAGAATGCATTAGACCAGCCACTCATCACAGGACTCAGAAGCAAGTGGAGATCACTGGAGTAGTGATGTCTACTTTACTGATTTCCAGCTTCCAGGGGCATCGGTGGGGTATTGTATATACATACTTACATTGGTCCAAGCTGGGCCAATGTAACTATGTATAAAATATTTCTACCTGGAATTGTCCTGCAGAGGATTTACCCCCTTCCTGACCAGGCCATACGGCGCTGTGTTAGTTTAACTGACAACTGTGCAGTCATTCAACGTTGTACATAAATGAAATATATGTTATATTTTTCCCCACAAATAGAGCTTTCTTTCAGTGGTATTTGATCACCTCTGCATTTTTTTTTTTTTGCGCTATAAACAAAAAAACGAACAATTTAAAAAAAAAACAATATTTTTGATGTTTTGCTATAAAACATATTCAATAAAAACATTTAAAAAATCTAATGTCTTCATAAATTTAGGCCAAAATGTATTCTTCTACATGTCTTTGCGAAAAAAAAATCCCAATAAATGTATATTAACTGGTTTACGTGAAAGATATAGCATCTACAAATGGCAGTATATATACTGGAATTTTTATTTTTTTATGCTAGTAATGGCGGTGATCAGAAACTTATAGCGGGACTGCGGCAGGCAATCTGGTGCTGGGTGGGAAGTGACTAACTGCCACTGACATCCCCAGTGACACTAATAAAGTGATCAGTGCTAATAAAAAGCACTGACACTGTACTAATGACACTGAGTTAACAGTGTGCTGTGTGTGTTTTATATTGTGTGCTGTGTGCTGTTTTACTTCAGAGACCTGCTGCTTTGTATCTCTCTGCTGTGCGGAGAGATACAAAGCAGCATTCCCATGCTGATAGGAGAGAGACCTTTGTTGTTTACACACAGTTCTCTCCCCTGTCAGCTTTGCAGACAATCACCGAGTCCTGGCTGGGACCCGTTAATTAACATCCCCAGCAGCCAAGAGCGGCGTGGGTGGGGTGGTGTGTACGTGATTTTGCACTGCCATGCCGCCCTGCAGCAGTACATCTGCTATAGGGTGGCGGGCAAGTGGTGATTAATTACTACACAGAGAAATGTCTGAATATACAATGCCAATTGGTAGTTTAAAACAATATTTGATTATGGTGTCCCAGCAACAGAAACATTGACTGATCACCATAGTTAGAAGGGTAACTAAAATATATGGGAATAAATATGTTCCCCACTGAGAGAGTGGTAATTCATTGTATGTTAGTTTAGCTAAAGAAATTCAACTTTCTGAATAAATGATATTTATGATATTACCTAAAACCTCATGAGTATGTTTTCTTTGTGAATGGTTTTCTTTAGCTGCAGCTCTTCAGTCACAATTCTAAAATGTACTTTCTTCTTATATTTTTTACTTTTGATAGATATGTATCTTTGTGCTTTTACTTTTGAGCAAGTTATCTAAAATTCTCATCAGCTATCGTATTGATCCAGAGAAGGTGGTTATAGAAAGTAAATTAACTTGTATCTGATACTGTGAAGAAGCACATAGCATCAGTATGGTGCAGAATTTGTTATTAAAGGCCTGTATGTCTGGCAGTCTGAAGAGTTAATTGTAATATCAAGAAATGGAATGCATTATATGGCTTTCAATATGCGGGCCATGGCTTCTACATGGAAGCTGTCCTATAAAAAGACAAGTGCAGGTAGCACAAAGACTGCTGATAGTACATCATTAGGGATTTTTTGAAACACATTAGGGAGGGTGGAATCTAAGTAAGGAACGTGCTGTGCATCTTGAAGAATACATTTACTCGTGCTCTGGGACATCTTGTAGTGCAGCTGTTTTATTTTCTTGTGGCTTATAGTATGTGGACTCTGGTTAGTCTGGGCAAAAAAGACAGTGGGATTTGAAGATCCATGTCGTATAAATTTTGAAGTAGCAGTAAAAAAAGTACATCTCCTTTTTTTTAACCTGAAGAATATGACAGTTTGGGTGGAACCCCAGTCCAAATTGACTTTTATTTTGGGTAGAGTTAGGATGATGAGTTTTTATTTCAGTTTGTGATTCTTTTGATGACATTTACTTTCTGTCTCAGTGGTCAGGGGAACAGAAAGCAAAGGGACATTTTTACAAGTAACCATGGTTTCCAGAAAAAATAAGCAAGGAGATACTACCAGTGGGATCAGCTGTCAAAGATGTAAAAGTATGATTTGCTAGATTACAAATGTAATTTGTACAAATTTAAGGTGGGTAGTGATGATATAAGATTTTTGTTCAGTAATTTAAAAGACTTCTATATATTTTGTAAAACTGTCTACATTCAGCAAAAATGTATGTCTCCTAAAATTGAAGATATCTAGATGTTCAACAGTTTAGGTATGCCATTGGACAACATTTTTTACCTTTTAGTTTTCCACCATTTGTTCTTTGTTATGCCAGGCTGAAGATTATTATTTTTTCCCTTGATGAACTTTGATGATCTGCTTGTAGCTTCTTCAACATTTCAGATCTGCATTCTTTTGAAATAACAATTCTGCCATTAGTAGGTGATTGGCAATTTAGAGCGTTGATGTGGACAAAATTCCTGTATTTTGCTTGAAGTATTTTCTCCTTTCTTGCGCAGATGCTTAAATGTTGTTAGGATGACATATTTATATGTTTTTAAGGTTTATAACGGCTCAGAACATATTGGGGTTGATTTAATAAGGGCAAATAGGCTGGTCATTTTGCATAAGGTGATGCGCTGCTGACTTCCATCATCCAATCATATGCAATACTGTTTTTTTTTTTGCACATGATTGGGTAAGGGAAAAAATCCCCTGCTCCCACACCCAGTTTCATACATCGAGGCACACATTGCTTTAGGCATGCTACTTAAAATTATGTGGCTGTCAACTGACCCCATGCATATCTTGTTCATCCTTTAGAAGTAGGTTTACTGCCATGATATAACCACTAGCACTGTGATGATGAGTAACATTGTCACAGAAGAAGGTAGTTAATTTTTGTGCAATTGATGCCATATTAGCCTCTTTTCTAATACTGAACACGTTAAGCTATCTTTTCACAAATGGTTGCATCTGAATACCAGGCATAATAACCAGTTGGCTCAGTGTTCAATATCGTGCAATTTGGGCACAGTGAGAAACAGAATTCTACTTCACTTGACTTGACACAGTAATTCCCACGGTCTTCAGACCTCTATGGAACTCTTCAAGTAATTGTATGTAATTAGAGGCATGAGTATGCAGCCATAATGGAATATACATTTTTTTTTTGCTTTGAACTATTCTGTGTTCAACTGGAAATAACACAAATAACACTTTAAAAGTGAAATGTATTAAAATTGTACTTAATTAACATTTACTTTTGTGACTCTTCACCAAACCTATTGGAATTGTCCACCCCACCTAATCATTTTTTAATCTTTGATGTAATGCCACAAAATCAGTTGCAAAGGATCAAAATTGTTAAAAAACAACTGATCGAAAATAACAAATCAGGTGGTTTGCCAGTTAGTTGGATTGATACATGTGTGGGTAACATTAAAGTTAACCATCTAATCTAAACCTTGACTTAACCCTTAACATATATGCTTATACTGACACTTAGGAATATCTCTAAGCTTTAATCTTGGTCCTTAACCTAAAATTAATAATTAACCCTGCCATGCCCTTAATATTAAAGTGTATCTAAAGCCAAAACTTGTTTTAGCTTTGGATAAGGGTCACTTTGCTTTCAATAAGGGTCCCTTCCCTTTGGGAAAATTTACCTGTAAAATACTTTTTTTTTATTTTGAGTTGTTACTGTAACAAGAATATAGGTTAAGTATCTGAATGGCAATACTTTTCGATAAGACAGCTGTCTAATACAGAATCTCTCAATTTCGAAAAATGTCCTCTAGCTTCATGATGGGTCTAAGGGAGAAATCTCCTCAATGAGACACAGAAGGCAAATAAACCCCAAGGTTTTTAACCATTCTCTCTCTACTCTATTAAAAAAGCTTTGGCTTCAGATATACTTTAAACTGGAATTTTATTTTAAAAAAAGTTAGGAGACTGTGCATTGTCATTTTGCTAAATCCCTCTTTCTTCTTGTCCCAGCAATTTTTTTTGTATTGTGTACATTACCTGAGGTGCATGTGTCGTGCACTGTACACTTCCAAAATCTGAGAGAATTGAGTTGAATAGCAGAGTTTATTTTGCAATATCTGTTACTTCCCAATAGCTAAAGAGCTAAAGAGGAAAGACACACACCTGGAAAAAAGCACAATGGCAGATGGAGTGGTGCTGGACAGCTCAAAACTGTCAGTACTGAAGGAAAGCAAACTGAAAAGTGATTCTGCCAAAATGAAAAAAAAATCAGACAACCCTTAACCTACTTCCTAATATAGGGCTAACACTTAATTGTACAGGTGAAACTCAAAAAATATCGTGCAAAAGTTCATTTATTTCAGTAATGCAACTTAAAAGGTGAAACTGATATATGAGATAGACTCATTACATGCAAAGCAAGATAGTTCAAGCCATGATTTGTCATAATTGTGATAATTATGGCTTACAGCTCATGAAAACCCCAAATCCACAATCTCAGAAAATTAGAATATTGTGAAAAGGTGCACTATTCTAGGCTCAATGTGTCCCACTCTAATCAGCTAATTAAGCCATAACACCTGCAAAGGGTTCCTGATCCTTTAAATGGTCTCTCAGTCTGGTTCAGTAGGAATCACAATCATGGGAAAGACTGCTGACCTGACAGTTGTGCAGAAAACCATCATTGACACCCTCCATAAGGAGGGAAAGCCTCAAAAGGTAATTGCAAAAGAAGTTGGATGTTCCCAAAGTGCTGTATCAAAGCACATTAATAGAAAGTTATGTGGAAGGGAAAAGTGTGGAAGAAAAAGGTGCACAAGCAGCAGGGATGACCGCAACCTGGAGAGGATTGTCAGGAAAAGGCCATTCAAAAGTGTTGGGGACTTTCACAAGGAGTGGACTGAGGCTGGAGTCAGTGCATCAAGAGCCACCACACACAGACGGATCCTGGACATGGGCTTCAAATGTCGTAATCCTCTTGTCAAGCCGCTCCTAAACAACAAACAAAGTCAGAAGCGTCTTACCTGGGCTAAAGAAAACCAGACCTGGTCTGTTGCTCAGTGGTCCAAAGTCCTCTTTTCTGATGAGAGCAACTTTTGCATCTCATTTGGAAACCAAGGACCCAGAGTATGGAGGAAGAATGGAGAGACACACACTGCAAGATGCTTGAAGTCCAATGTGAAGTTTCCACAGTCTGTGTTGATTTGGGCAGCCATGTCATCTGCTGATGTTGGTCCACTGTGCTTCATTAAGTCCAGGGTCAACGCAGCCGTCTACCAGGAGATTTTGGAGCACTTCATGCTTCCTTCCACAGACGAGCTTTATGGGGATGCTGACTTCATTTTCCAGCAGGACTTGGCACCTGCCCACACTGCCAAAAGCACCAAAACTTGGTTCAATGACCGTGAGATTACTGTGCTTGATTGGCCAGCAAACTCGCCTGACCTGAACCCCATAGAGAATCTATGGGACATTGGCAAGAGAAAGATGAGAGACATGAGACCGAACAATGAAGAAGAGCTGAAGGCCGCTATTGAAGCATCCTGATCTTCCATAACACCTCAGTAGTGCCACAGGCTGATAGCTTCCATGCCACGCTGCATTGAGGCAGTAATTGCTGCAAAAAGGGCCCAAACCAAGTACTGAGTACATATGCATGCTTATACTTTTCAGAGGTCCGATATTGTTCTATGTACAATCCTTGTTTTATTGATTGCATGTAATATTCTAATTTTCTGAGATTGTGGATTTGGGGTTTTTATGAGCTGTAAGCCATAATCATCACAATGATGACAAATCACGGCTTGAACTATCTTGCTTTGCATGTAATGAGTCTATCTCATATATTAGTTTCACCTTTTAAGTTGCATTACTGAAATAAATGAACTTTTGCACTATATTCTAATTTTTCGAGTTTCACCTGTATATGCCAATTTTACAGTGCCTAAACCTAACACTCTCATGCCAAGATCTATGGCTTTGACATCTTAGCACTAAAAATGATTGCTCCAAGGCCTGGGCCCCACAAGGAATTGTACGCATTTCCTCTACCTGAGTACTAGATCCTATATTTATTACTTTACTTTGGATATCAGCTTTCAATTATCCACCCCTATAGTCTCTGTTTGAGAGGAGGGCAGTAACAGAAGAAGGAATAAGGAGCTCTCAGTTCAAAAACTGCAGATAACAGACTTTTGTTTGATCCATCTTTGACCGGCTGATTCACAGTTCTGGGGACATCTCCAATAGTGTGATGAAGTCACAAAGCATAGCTATTGGAGGTCAAATCTATGCTACGTGACATCATCATGCTATTGGTGGGGCAAAGCTACACTATGTGACATTATTATTATTATTATACAGCATTTCTATAGCGCCAAAAAGTTTCCTCAGTGCTGTACATTGTAGTGGGGGACAGTACATGAGACAATACAGTAACAATACAATACATGAGGGGTTCGAGGGCCCTGCTCCTTGGAGCTTACAATCTAGGAGGGAGGGGATAGTGGTACAGGAGGAAGTGGCTGTGGGGGATGGAGTGGTAGGAGGAGTGGAGGAGATCGGCTGTTAGGTGAGGGCGGGGTAGGCTTTCCTGAAGAGATGGGTTTTCAGGGTGCGCCTAAAGGTGAGGAGGGTAGGTGACAGTCTGATGGATTGGGATAGTGAGTTCCAGAGGATGGGGGAAGTCCTGGAGAAGTCCTGGAGTCGGGCATGGGAGGAGGAGACTAGGGAGCTAGATAGTAGGAGGTCTTGTGAGGAGCGAAGAGTACATGTTGGGTGGTATTTGGATATCAGGTCGGTGAGGTAGTTTGGGGCAGTATTATGAATAGCTTTGTACGTCAATGTTAGTAGTTTGAATTTTATGCGTTGGGCAATCGGAAGCCAGTGGAGGGAATGACAGAGGGGGGGGGTGGCGGATACAGAGTGGTTGGAAAGGTGGATGAGTCTGGCCACTGAGTTCAGGATAGACTGAAGCGGGGATAGTCTGTGGTGAGGTAGACCGGTGAGAAGGGAGTTGCAGTAGTCGAGTCGTGAAATAATAAGGGAGTGAACGAGTTGTTTAGTAGTGTCTGGGGTTAGGAACGAACGTATTTTGGAGATGTTGTGGAGGTGGAGCCTGCATGAATTTGCCAGCGATTGGACATGGGGTTGGAAGGACAGATTGGAGTCTAGAGTGACACCTACTTTGGCTTGCGGGGTGGGACTGATGGTTGTGTTATTGGTTGTGATGGAGAGGATGGGGGGGGGGGCACGGGCTGGGGGGAAAACTAGGAGCTCGGTTTTGGAAAGTATTGGAAGTGTCCCCGAAACTTTGAATTGGCCAGTATATTTTTCAACTAAAATGAGTGCAATATATGTACTGTGTATTTTATATTATGAATTGTATTGGTCTCCATCTTTTTCTTTGAGCATAATACTTTTGGGATTGTGGACCTGATTACAATTTCCTTGGGTGGTGCTCCTTGCTGGATATTTTCCTGAATACAGCCTGTGTCCTGCTTTCATGTTGTTGCAATTGTGACATCGTGCTTAATATGAATTCACCATAATTTGATTGTCATATTTCTCTGGTAAGCCTCTTCTGTGGTAACATGGTGGTGGCAACTTGTAGGCAGAATGGGATGCACATTATTTGGACTGTTTTGCATGAAATTTTGAAGAAACTCACAATGAGTGGACTTTAATTATGCTTTACACGTGGCTTTCATATAATTTTGTTATGTGATATATTTTTGTATAGGTGATTATTTTAGCACAGCACATTCTGATATACTTAAACCCTGAGGAAGTCACATGGTACTGTGACGCAAAGCGTCGGCCCAACGTAGTGACGCACTTCCGACGTGGCGGCCAACTTGGTACACCTTTGTACACCCTTGTACACCCATGCATATTTATTACATCCAAAAGCATGAGGTTGGAGCCGTTATTTCCACTATCTGATGTGAGTGTGCTATTTGTTTGTTACTGTTCTAATATTGGCAATAAACATATTACACAATGGAAGCATGTGTTTTATGTTCCATATGAGTTGTTAGCGCAGCATTTGATCTTGCCTGGAGAGGAGCCACTATTGAAGTGCTGATCCGTAGAGGGAGATTTGTATGCAGTGGGAGCAGATCTTTGGAAGTGACAGCCGACTTGGAGGATCTGAGAGGGATCCTACTAAGCGCTTTGACCCACAAGGGTTGAGGTTCTAAGGTGAGAGGCTGATCTAGCCGGTGGTCGGATTATCTTCTGTCAAACAACCAACCCATTGTTCACACAAATATCAGCACGAGTGTTTTCATCTGAGTGTGATCATCCATGTGTTTGGACTTTATATGCACAGAAAGAGACTTTTTTTGTGTGTGCAGTTGCACTTATTTGGTTCACATATATACACATTGATTTGATTTATTGTTTTTCACTGTATGGGGTATTTACAGTTATACATGTGTGTTGATGTACACGTTTTTTCTATTGTGTATACTGATATACTTTTAGAAGCACTAAGTTTGTTGGAGCTGAATATATATTATATTTATCACTTTTTACAGTTGGAAGTATTTTTTTATCACCATCACTGTTGGAGTCTTAGGTTTGCGCACATTTTTTAGTATTATTAGACAGAATTTATTTGCATGATTTCAGTTAAGTGGGCACAGTATTATTATTCTTTTACTTATTTAATACTCAATCTGTTATTGGTATTGTTTTTTATTATTTGTTCATTGATTTATGCACTGTTATATAGAAATGTATGTGAGTAGCGCTACATTTCTCCATGCATAAGTTTTATGATCATTGGTACATGATTCAATGTTAGCAGCTTCTCTGGATTGGTTGGATTGGGATTTTTTTTTAGCACAGGAGATTCACACTACTATTGACATTCTGATATACTACAAATGTGAATCTTTGTTCCTGTCTTTGTTCCTGTTGTGGTGATTTTGACAAATTTCCTATCAGTACAGGAAGTAATGGGAAATGCATCCAGCTGGAGCAAAAAACAAAATCAATAGAATATGAAAGGTTTAGAACTTTTGGCAGTGTTTTTGTTGCAGCCCATGCCATCCTGTCCCATGATAATCGCTCCCCCTACTTCTTGTATATTTGTCACAGCAACAGGAAGTGAGCAAAAATCACCCAACAGAAATACAAAGGTTGCAGAAATTTGAATTCCTCCTCACTCAATCTACAAATATAAAAAATTTGGTCAGAGTTAGGCTTTACTATACGATGTCCCTAGTCCAGTCTTCTTTCTTTTTACTTTTACAACATTGTATAGGCAAACTCAACTTTACAGGAATGTCATTGCATTCTCTGACAATTTATACTACCCATTCAATTCTTGAGAAGCTTTAGTGTCTGAGTTCACGTCAGTGGATTTTATCACCAAATGACTTGCAGTGAATTCTCCTGTTCCCTTTCAGTCACTTGATTACTTTTGTGAAATGATACATGTTGTCTCATGGCACTTAGCCCAAAGAAAAAAACATTCACTCTTCAAACCCAAACAAAGCTAAAGTTTATGTCACCCCAACATTTCATATTCCTGACGTGTCTGTTGTACCATGTACTTGTGTTAAAGAGTACTCTGTTCCCTTTGTATTTCTTCCTTTGTGTGAAATGCCTGGTGTTCCTTCCAGTCCAGGGGCGGACTGACCATTTGGAAACTCGGGCACTGCCTGAGGGCCCGGGGTCAGTAGGGGGCCCCATGAGATGCCCTTTTTCATAGGCTTTTTTGAGTTTGGGCAAGGGCACAGGGGCCCCATGATCCCCTATTGCCCGGGGGCCCCATGAGTTGTCAGTCCACCCCTGTTCCAGTCCCTATCCTTTCTATTTCAAACTGACCTTGCTGGGCATGAGAGCACATACATTTTAGTGTGGTCATTTTTTAGGATGTGCTGGAAGTGCAGCCTGCCTGTCCTCCAATGACCAAGACTTGTGTGCTGACGCACCCCACTGCACAGCTCTTCACTGGGAACATCAGCGTACTGCTGCTTCTCCATCCCCAGCATTCTAAGCCCCTATGCAGCTAAGAACAAAGATTTTGTGATCACTTATGTAAATAGAAAAAAAAAGGGAATTTATAATTTTATGTTTTGCCTGTCATTTCTATTTTAAATAAGCTGAAGGTTCATATATACTTAAAAAAAACAAACAAACTCCAAAACACCAAATCCATAAAACTGTACAAATACAATTTCAAGTGACAACTTTTTCATCATCTCTGTTTTCATATAATTTTATTGAAGAATTTCATTGTTATCCTTCCAACCTTCCTATCCCAGATCAAAGTTTGACAAACCATACAACAAAAAGGAATTGCCAGCCTTAAGCCAGCCATAGTCGGATCAAAATGTGGCTGGTTTGGCAGGAACCAAATTAATTTTGATCCATATATGAGCAAGCTGGTTGTACTAGAGTTGATTTACCAATCAACTTCTGTACTATAGACCTGTCATTATTTTTTTTTTGCCTGATCACTGGCGGTGGCTATAGCTGCCACTGCCAGCAATGATCTTTGTGTTCTTCTGGTGGGGAAGGCTCCCTGCGCACCCTACGGGCAGAACACAATAGCACTTTGGAAGGGATTCCCCATTAACTTTATTGATGGGGGAATGAAGCAATTTTCTTTCTTTTAACCTGTGGTTGCTTATTGTATGACTTGCCTTAGCGATGTGCACATTATTTGAAGCTTCAAAGAAGCAATTTAAAACTGAACTCTAGGCAGACAGATGCACTCACACATATATATTCTCTAAAGGGGACAATTTCAACTGGTAGTGACAGGAGTAAAGCACGAGACAGGGATGTCCAGAATCAGTCCATGTAGGTTTGTCTTGCACTTTTATTTAGAAAGGCAGCAAACCAACCCAGTTCAATGCAGGAGGGCTCTGAACAGCAAACAAAATATCTGCTTGTTTGAAAAACATTCTCTGATTGCAAGAGGTTGGGAAGCGGGCAGTGGCATCATGATCTCCACCTCATCCAAACAGAGAACACTTTGCAATTAGTAAGAAAAATGCAAACTGTTCTATGACTGGCGTCCCTTGTAAGTGAGTGAACCCCTGTGTTCACTATGTTGCAGGGTAGCTGCTTGGCATAAGACCTGGAAGACAGTGAGGATCAAGATAGTAGTGGTGGCTACTACATGTATCACCTGCTCTTACGGGAATCGGCCAGGTATGGCATATACACTATATTGCCAAACATATTGGGATGGCTGGCTTCACACTCACATCAACTTTATTGGCATCTCAGTCTTAGTCCATAGGGTTCAATATTGAGTTGCCCCCCCCCTCCCTTACAGCTATAGCAGCTTCAACTTTTCTGGGAAGGCTGTCCACAAGGTTTAGGAGTGTGTCTATGGGAATGTTTGACCATTCTTCCAGAAGCGCATTTGTGAGGTCATGCAGTAAATTTGGACGAGAAGGCCTGGCTCACAGTCTCTGCTCTAATTCATCCCAAAGGTGTTCTATTGGGTTGAGGTCATCCATGTCTTTATGGACCTTGCTTTGTGCACTGGTGCACAGTCATATCCCCAAACTGTTCCCACAAAGTTGGGAGCACGAAATTGTCCAAAAGGTCTTGGTATGCTTACACCTTAAGAGTTCCCTTCATTGGAACTAAGGGGCCAAGCCCAACCCCTGAAAAACAACCCCACACCATAATCCCTCCTCCACCCAACTTTACACTTGGCACAATGCAGTCTGGCAAGTACCGTTCTTCTGGCAACTGCCAAACTCAGACATGTCCATCAGATTGCCAGACAGAAAAGCATGATACAATACTCCAGAGAACACGTCTCTACTGCTCAAGAGTCCAGTGGCGGCGTGCTTTACACCACTGCATCCGACACTTTATGTTGCACTTGTAAGGCTTGGATGCAGCTGCTCGGCTATGGAAACCCATTTCATGAAGCTCTCTATGCACTGTTGTTGTGCTAATCTGAAGGCCACACAAAGTTTGGAGGTCTTTAGCTATTGACTCTGCAGACAGTTGGCAGCTTCTGTGCATTGTGCGCTTTAGAATCTGCTGACCCTGCTTTGTCATTTTACATGGCCTACTACTTCGTGGCTGAGATGCTGTTATTCCCAGTTGCTTCCACTTTGTTATAATACCACTAACAGTTGACTGTGGAATATTTAGTAGCAAGTCAATTTCACAGATGGACTTATTGCACAGGTGGCAACCTATGACGGTATCACCCTTGAATTCACTTAGCTCCTGAGAGCGACCCTTTCTTTCACAAATGCCTAGTTGCTTGATTTTATACACCTGTACTAATGGAGGTGGTTGGAACATCTGAATCCAATGATTTGGAGGGGTGTCCCAATACTTTTGGCAATATACTGTATATACTTGTATTAGTCCAAGCTGAAGCAATGTAACTATCTAAATAGCACCATACCTGGAATACAGCCTTAATAAAATGATATAACTACATAGCTGGTTTATTTCAATGCTGCTGTTCATACAGGTACTGACCTCTTATGACAGCTGCTGTGAACTTCATTCAGAGTAGCTGATAACTACATGGATCAACCAGTTCTTTTGTTGTGTAGTTGCGTTTTATTTATAATGATGAGGAAACAGAATATCATTACTGTTTATGTGCTGCAAGGCGGGAGGGGGGACTGGGAACCTTTAACTGAGGAGGGCAAGCACAACCAACTAGTCCTTTAATTGTGGGGCAGATTTCTGTGGGCTGAATAAAGTATAACACAAAAAGTGTCCCATGGTTTTGCATTGATTGGCAGGCATGATGGGAGGAAAGATGTCAGAGAGGTGTGACCTGTCAGGAGACAGGCTGAAGCCGCTTCTTTACTTGGGCTGTCTTTGGTGTGATTGGTTATCGATTACGATAACGATTGTTATCTGATATTTCAAGTGAACTGGGATGAGCTTCTCAGATGCCAGCACCCATCAGCAAATGAGAGCCACTAGTTGGATTTAAGCCGGTGCTTTCAGCGGCGCTCAAAGGACATGCATTATTGTGACACAACTTCACATCAGCTTTTTTGCAGCTCTCGGTGCTCCATTACTTGACGGAGCAGGGCCTTCTGATTCCCCCTATATTGAATTGTATTGTAACTGTACTGCCTGTGCTCATGTTGTAAAGCACTGCACAAACTGTTGATGCTATATAAATCCTGTATTATAATAATAATAATAATCTTAGAGCTATAAAGGAAGTTGGTGCTAGAAGACTTCCCTTTGCCAGATACTGTACTGTGATCATAGATCTTCATAGAAATGTAATTTTCAGCATGTGTTACTGTCTCCAGGTTCTGCCCTGCTTGATATCTGAATGGTGAATGATCTCTACTCAGGGCCATTAGTGCAACTAATTTTCTTAGTACTCACCTGGAAAAAAAATCCTCCAGCCCATCCCTTGATGTGGTGAAAACAGCTGTGTTCTGGGATAGTTTTGCAATATCTTTCTTAGAGCCCATCATCCATTGCTCAACATACACAGAATACAAGAGTTGGTGAAAGTGAAGGACACAATAATTTGGTAGCATCCTTTAGGGATGAGCTTTTTATCTTGTTAGATTGTATCTCAAATACGTCCTGTTAGTATGAGAGCTAAGGCAATAGCAAATATGGTTAATTTCCTTGGTTTGTATTGAATCAGAAAATGTCCGGGATGGTTAAGTGAATGGGGTGTTAGTAAAGATGGGTGGGAATAAGCTTTGGATGCTGCACATCTATGCTGTCTTAGGTCTCAAAAGGGGCCGGGGCACTGCTTCCTCTGGGGGTTTCTAGGAAAATTTGCTCATTTTAAAGTATAACTTTTTTTTTTAGCATTGAGAGTATGGGAACTAGTTACATCCCTGAGGCCTGGTTCACACCTATGCAGTTTGCTATTGATCCATTTCTGCTTTTTGCTTTTTGCAGTGCATTTTGTGTTTTTGAAAACACTTTTTTGTGCGTTTTTGCATTTTTTTAATGCTTTTTTTGGGGGACAATTTGTTGTTGGGCAGATAAAAAAAAAAGGAAAATGCATCAAAAACACATACAAAATGCACTACTGCAATACACTTTTCTCCAGCGTCTCCATTGAAGTCTATTGAACCACAAACACACTATTTTGCATTTAAAAAATGTCCTTGGCCCTTTAAAAAAAATGCAGCGGCTGAAAAAAGCATAGATGTAAATGTGACCCATAGGAAATCATGTTAAATGTACTATAGTGCGCTTCTGCAAAAAGCTCCAAAAAGCACATACAGTAGGTGTGAACCAGGCCTGACACCATGGAGAGGAAGTGAGGAGAAGTTTCCAATGGGGAAACAAATCGCGACAAAGATGTTTGTCATCCATGAAATAGGGAGAAGGCAATGAGAAATCTCCCTTATAGAGACAGACCAATAAGTTGACAGAAATTCTAACTTTCCTCCTTCATCCAAAACTAGAAAATGCATTGGTTTAAAGTGTATCTCCACTTTTGCAGCCAAATTGGGCTAACACATACTTTATGTTGTTATACACTCATCGGCCACCTTATTAGGTACAGTTTGCTAGTACCGCTTGGACTCCTTTTGCCTTCAGAACTGCCTTAATTGTTTATGACATAGATACAATACGATGTTGGAAACATTCCTCAGAGATTTTGGTCCAAATTGACATGAGTTATTGTTGCCTTTCTATCATCTCAAACCAGTCTGCCCATTCTCCTCTGACCTCTGAGATCAACAAGGCATTTTCGTACACACAATTGCAGCTCACTCTATATTTTCTCTTTTTCGTACCATTCTCTGTAAACCCTAGAGATGGTTGTGCGTAAAAATCCCAGTAGATCAGCAGTTTTTAAAATACTTAGATCAGCCCGGCTGGCACCAACAATCATGCCACAATCTCCAAAAATAATGTTTTTGCAGGGTTTGACAGCAAGAGTGGAAATACATTTTAAGGTTCACCATCCAGTAATAATAGAAAACAATGCTGTATTTTTGTCTTTTGAAGCACAACTTTGGTTTCCTAATGTGCCGTTATGTTTTTTCTGTCTAGCAGAGAAAGCATAGTGATATTTTCTGTATTCTTAGCCTTATTTGATATGGCCATCAAAAGGCAATTACTGTTCAAGGTGTGCTAAACCATAGCAATCCATTTTTTACTGATTTGACAACAATATACTGAGCTATGGTCAACTGTACACTTTACTATGCATTGAATAAGACTACTTATACCAATGTTGAATGTATGAATTACAGTACTGTACAATCATTCATTTTGCTAATGTACTTTGTACATTATAAACAGGAAAGATAATCAAAGGCAAATAAAATGAGTAAGTATTGTACTAACAAATTGTATGGCAGCTTTAGAGTTAGCAAGGTGGACAAACTCAGAAAACCCATTTCAGAACGTATTCCACTTTAATCTGCAGTGAGTTCCAATGTACTCACACTCTATAGGCACAGGCCTTTTTTAACTCTTTTTTCCATGACTCTTTGGTCCTGGACATGCCCAGGGAAGATAAGGTTCTCTGCTTCCTTTCCTCAGCAGGCCAAAGAGGCCACCACAAATGATGAGGCAGAGGTAGATGGGCAAGTGGTCTGCAGGCAGGTAAGAAGACCTCCACTTTCAGAATCAGCGTGTGGGCAGCCAGAGCTTAATAGCATGCAGTTTTGGTGGAAGACCTAGCTATTGGGTGAAGTGCCTCACCAATTGCTACCAGAGTAGTTTAGTTCCACTGGGGTGGTCCTCCTGTGTACATGGGTCTTGCATCCTTTCAGCTGTTCACTTGTGTCATGATAGCTACCCTGGACTTAGAGGACTGAGAGGAATTCTATTTATGAGGATAATTGCAAGTGATTGTGCTTTCAACTGTTTTAATAAAGTGGTGATACTCTGTCGCTTCTCTGTCCCTATAGAAGCTTAAAGAAACTATACTGTCACATAATATCCTAATTAGGCTATTGTTGTGCAAAGTCCATGTATGTCTTTTGTATTGTTCTACAGCGTATTCATGCTATTTGCCATTCTGACATTATTTTGCATTCATGATTCTAGCTTTGCACCTGTTTAGTATATTACAAATTACAGTTACTCCCTAGCTGATCATTTGACTGAGTACTTATGTTTTTACACTGCAAACAGGATTGGCCATGTCAGATAATTGCTGATGGCAGTGGCTTGAAAGTGACACCCAATAGTACTACACCAGACGGAAACTTAAAGTGTTAGTAAGCCCATGACCCTGCATTCACTATATCCGGTCTCCCACAGTTCACATAACATAGAAATGCAATTATTTTAGTAAATATAAACTGCTAAATACCTATTCTCATCAGCAGTATATAGCAGTCTTGTGACTTCTATCAGTGTCCAGCTAAACACTGGTTAAAGCTTGTAGGAGGACCTTTCATTCTCCTCTGACTGTCCTATGAGGCTGCATAAACCCTGACCCTCTGTCTGGACGGCGCTGATTAGCCCTGTGCTGATCACATGCACCTTCCCCCCCCAAAAAAAACTTTCTATCCATACACACTAAACTGAGCATGTGCAGAGTGACTCCTAGAGCTCTGTACTATCAGTAGATTGATTTGGGACAGTAGAAGAGGATCAGAGAACACAGGATCAAACATCCTTTTTACACTTAGGTTCCACAGTGAGTATAACAAGCATGCTTTACTGCATATACAGATTGATTTTACTGTTGTGGGTTTAGTAATGCTTTAACACCAACCTTGGGTGATCACTTGGTCTTTATAGTAATACACTCATTGATTTTTCTATTCTGCTTTGGCATATGTAAACCAAGTGATCACACAAGGTTGAGGTTAAAGATAATTTATTTTACTTGTACGTGTGAATGTTTTTCACATACTTTTATGTATGTTAAGGCACATGCAGGTGAAACTCGAAAAATTAGAATATCGTGCAAAAGTTCATTTATTTCAGTAATGCAACTTAAAAGGTGAAACTAATATATGAGATAGACTCATTACATGCAAAGCAAGATAGTTCAAGCCATGATTTGTCATAATTGTGATGATTATGGCTTACAGCTCATGAAAACACTGAATCCACAATCTCAGAAAATTAGAATATTACATGCAATCAATAAAACAAGCATTGTACATAGAACAATATCAGACCTTTCAAAAATGTATAAGCATGCATATGTACTCAGTACTTGGTTTGGGCCCTTTTTGCAGCAATTACTGCCTCAATGCGGCGTGGCATGGAAGCTATCAGCCTGTGGCACTGCTGAGGTGTTATGGAAGATCAGGATGCTTCAATAGCGGCCTTCAGCTCTTCTTCATTGTTTGGTCTCATGTCTCTCATCTTTCTCTTGGCAATGCCCCATAGATTCTCTATGGGGTTCAGGTCAGGCGAGTTTGCTGGCCAATCAAGCACAGTAATCCCTGGATCATTGAACCAGGTTTTGGTGCTTTTGGCAGTGTGGGCAGGTGCCAAGTCCTGCTGGAAAATGAAGTCAGCATCCCCATAAAGCTCATCTGCGGAAGGAAGCATGAAGTGCTCCAAAATCTCCTGGTAGACAGCTGCGTTGACCCTGGACTTAATGAAGCACAGTGGACCAACACCAGCAGATGACATGGCTCCCCAAATCAACACAGACTGTGGAAACTTCGCACTGGACTTCAAGCATCTTGCAGTGTGTGCCTCTCCATTCTTCCTCCATAATCTGGGTCCTTGGTTTCCAAATGAGATGCAAAAGCTGCTCTCATCAGAAAAGAGGACTTTGGACCACTGAGCAACAGACCAGGTCTGGTTTTCTTTAGCCCAGGTAAGACGTTTCTGACATTGTTTGTTTTTCAGGAGCGGCTTGACAAGAGGAATACGACATTTGAAGCCCATGTCCAGGATCCGTCTGTGTGTGGTGGCTCTTGATGCACTGACTTCAGCCTCAGTCCACTCCTTGTGAAAGTCCCCAACACTTTTGAATGGCCTTTTCCTGACAATCCTCTCCAGGCTGCGGTCATCCCTGCTGCTTGTGCACCTTTTTCTTCCACACTTTTCCCTTCCACACAACTTTCTATTAATGTGCTTTGATACAGCACTTTGGGAACATCCAACTTCTTTTGCAATTACCTTTTGAGGCTTTCCCTCCTTATGGAGGGTGTCAATGATGGTTTTCTGCACAACTGTCAGGTCAGCAGTCTTTCCCATGATTGTGATTCCTACTGAACCAGACTGAGAGACATTTAAAGGCTCAGGAACCCTTTGTAGGTGTTATGGCTTAATTAGCTGATTAGAGTGGGACACTTTGAGCCTAGAATATTGCACCTTTTCACAATATTCCAATTTTCTGAGATTGTGGATTTGAGGTTTTCATGAGCTGTAAGCCATAATCATCACAATTATGACAAATCACTGCTTGGACTATCTTGCTTTGCATGTAATGAGTCTATCTCATATATTAGTTTCACCTTTTAAGTTGCATTACTGAAATAAATGAACTTTTGCATGATATTCAAATTTTTTGAGTTTCACCTGTACATGTGTAAAATGAATAAGCGCTACACTAGTTGATGGTTATTTTGTTTGCAACACACTTTATATGAAGGCGTGGGAGGTATAAGCATCTACAGGTTTGATGAAACAAGTGGCATGGCAGTTCATAAGTCTTTTGGTGTTAAATTTCCCTCCAGAGGGAAGACGGCAACCTACTGCCCCTACATTAATCATCCCATTATTTCTGCCAGAATTCCTGCTGCAATAATTACCTAAGTACACATTATCAGGACTTTGGTAATTGGGACAAGGGATTTCAGAGCTTCATTGTATGGGATCTCGTCTGCATTTCAGGCAGAACTGGCCATTGCCGCCTTAGAGGGGGAAGCAAGAATGGTAATCCTGCACTGCCTAGCAAAGGACCAGATTCCTGTCCCAGGAAGGGAGCTGGAGACTGGATGGTGTAGACTTCATCTATGCAGTCTGCCTGTCACTTGCAGGATTACATTCTATCAAATTCTATCCTCCCCCACCCTCTGGAACTCTCTACCTCAATCTATACAACTATCGCCTACTCTGCCCACTTTTAGGCGATCTCTGAAAACCTATCTCTTCAGGGAAGCCTATCCCACCTTCAGCTTATAATGGAATCTTCTATTCATCCTAGCAGTCCATCCCCCACAGTTAATTCCTTTTGTACCACCAGCCCCTCCCGCTTAAATTGTAAGCTTCAAGGAGCAGGGCCCTCCTAACCCTCTTGCATTGAACTGTATCATTGCTGTATTGTCTCCCTTTATATTGTAAAGCGCTGAGCAAACTATTGGCGCTATATAAATTCTGTATAATAATAATAATTTACCGTATTTTTCGCCGTATAAGACGCACTTTTTCTTCCCCAAAACTGGGGGGGAAATGTCAGTGCGTCTTATAGAGCGAATATGGAGCGGCCGGTCCGGTATTTCCACCACGGCCGTGTCAGAATACCGGGCCGGCCGCTCAGCTCTGCAGCGGGACCTTACCTGTTCCTCTATCCAGCGGTGTGCTGTCTTCCCGGCTTCTGTAGTGTGGGCACTGGGCATGACAGCCGGGTGCCAAGTGCGCATGCGCAAGAAGCGGTGCTTTTTGTGAATGGTAAGGCGGTACCTGGGACACATGACAGATCCCAGAAGCCGCCGGACCAATCACAAAGCACAAGTGCTTCTCGCTCATGCGCACTGGGCACCCGGCTGTCATACCGAGCGCCATTACAGAAGCCGGGAAGACAGCGCGCGGTTGGATCGAGGAACAGGTAAGCTCAAACAAAAACTCTGCGGAAGTATGAGCGGGTACCTGTCAAATTCAGGTACCCACTCCCCACCTCCCCAAAGGTCAGTACTGTCCGCAGTCTCTGGTCATCCCTGTGCTGTCCGCAGTCTCTGGTCATCCCTGTGCTGTCCGCAGTCTCTGGTCATCCCTGTGCTGTCCGCAGTCTCTGGTCATCTCCTGTACTGTGTCTGCAGTCCTTCAGTTCAGAATTTTTTTTCCCCTGTTTTCTGCCTCTAAAACCTAGGTGCGTCTTATGGTCAGGTGCGTCTTATACGGCGAAAAATACGGTACTTCTGCAACAATAGTGAAGCAACGAATCAGTACAGCTAATGTCTGCACTTTTCAGTGGCCAGAGGAAAGGAAGAAATGTGTTCTTTCACTCTGGCCCATCACTTGTGAAAATTCATCAGCACTTGCACTTGTTCTCTAAGTTAATTTGAATGGGTAGATACAAAGGGAAATATTGAGAGAGCGGAATGAATTGTAGACAAGGGCATAAAGGAAATTAATGCAGATGGAGATCTCTGGAATTATTTTAAGGTATTTATGAGGACTAAACATTTACATAATTAAAAAAAAACATGGTGAAAAAAATTAAGACATGAAACATATATGTAAACTTTGTTTTTTTTCATATTTGTTGCACTTGAAGAAGTTTCACACCACCCCATACCATCCACAAGGCAATGGTGCGCATGAGAGGTTCAGTGGCATACTGATAAAATTAGTGAGATGTGTACAGCATGAGAAAAAAATGAGAAAACCTACCATGTTATGTTTGACCATACTCTTGTGGGCCTCAGACCTATAGGTAACATTGCCTACAGAAGAGCTATGGATTTAGGAGTGGAAGGGACCCCTAATGTCCAACAGTTTGTTTAAGACCAACCATGGGTAAAGCAAGGGGAGTTGAAACCATCTAACTTCAATTTTAAACCTGGAAATAAAATGTGAGTCTGACGAAAAACTGCACACAAGCAAGGAAGTTTGCAAGAAGTCCCTGGATTTGTCCTCCAACCAGCTATCCCAGGTGTGCCAGTTTATGATATCCACAGAGAAGGAACTCAAGAAAAAATTAGATATCTTCACAGTAAGCTCCTCTAACCTATCAAGACCCTCAGAGAGGCCCGTAAGGGGGTTTTCAAAATACCTGTCTAAATTCATAAGCCACAAAGATCTCTGTCAACAGAGATTCAATGGTGGTTTCCTCTTGCTCATCAACCAATATCTCTAAGCCCCCAGGAAAACCATGGATCATAACAAGTGAAACACTTTTTGTCCCACAAGATGGATTTGAGACTCAACCCCTAAGGCTCTACCAGAGACCTAACTTTGGGAGGCCTTCTGTACACTTTATGTAGGATGTATTTGCATGGTATGCTAACTAGCCAGAGGCAACAATATCAAGTGGGGTGGAATATACTCAAATGCAGGCCCCTTTTCCTACAGCTCCATGGGTTTCTGGACACACCATGGGAATATATCTTTCTCTGCTTCCCTTTCTCAGCTGCTCATAGAGGCCACAACTGATTAGGCAGAGGTAGCTGGGCAAGTGATCTGCAGCCAGGTCAGAGGCCCTTTACTGTCAGAGCTGGCATGCAGACAACTGGGCCAGAGCCTAAAAGCATGGAGCTTCTCTGGAAGACATGGCTACTGTAAGGAGCACCTCCCCAATTGCTACCAGGAAACTCCCCCAAGCTGTCCCCCTGTGTTACCAGAACTTCCCTGGACTTCACTGAGAGGGATGATATTATGAGGATAAGCACAAATAACTGTTTCTGTTCCAAATTGATTTACTGATGTGGTGATTCTTACTTCAATATTTTTATTGATATTTATAAGGACTACAAAAGAACAGCATAAAGGAACATAAAATAATATATAAGTATATTTCATCAGAAATTAGAACAGAAATAAATTACTAAATAAAAAGTGCTGTATAGTTACAATTTAATTTATATATTCAATTGTCAAAGATATAAAATGAATATTCTAACTCATCTCAATGGGATGTTCTCATCTTAGTGAAGAGATATATGAGAACATAACATAACAACAAAACAGTTGTATTGGGGAAGTAACACTGGTAAGATAAATAATAGTAAATGTAAAAGTTAGAAAGAGCGAGGGAAGGAATGAGGTAAAACAAATATAGAAAAATTAATACGTTTTTACCAGACATGTTAGTAAGCCAAAGAGCCTAAGTTTTTCCATAAATTTCAAGGTTATCATTTAGAATAGCAGAGATTTTTCCATTAATTATTATCTATGTAATTTTGACTTTTTTTCAGCTGTGTGTTACTCTAAGACTTTGCTATACATGTCTTTGTAGCTTTCATAGAGGACTCCATTCAAAAAGCAGTATCTTACTGCATCCAAGTATGGAGAAAGATACTGTGCAGGATTTTTCAAAATGTTTTTTTCAATTCATTAAAAAAATCTACTAAAATACCGCATTCTCCATCTTATGAAGTCATGCGGTATTTTATTAGCTGTTTTGCATTGTTGATTCTAATGTGGGACCGATTTGGTGAACTGCAAGCTACAGTTACTCTCTGCCTGATCATTCAAATGATTACCCATTTTGTTACAAAACTAGTTGGCTTAAATAATGCATTTCACTTTACCATGATTGTTTGCTATGGGATACTGCCCTCGACACATTGTTCTTTGCCCCATATAATAAATAAGTTGTTGTTCCACTTTTCATACTCCATGTAGTCCTCAGAAGATGTCCCTATATCCAGTACTACTTAACATCTTACCAGATCTTTCAGATTTCTTAGGTGGATTAAAATAATACAGTTGGATTTTATTGCATTCCATGGCTGAAGCACTTATTTTCTATGCAAGTATATAAACTAAACATGCAGCTTTAGTAATGGAATACTGTGCACACTGGAATAGAAGATGAACAGCTGCACACCACCATGGGACTGTTCAATAATTTATTCCAAGTATCAAAAAGACAGCACCATGATACAGAGGATACAGAGTAGCCGTTGACACGTTTCACACACTTACTCATAAGCATGGAATTGTGTGAAACGCGTCAACAGCTACTCTATATCCTCTGTATCGTGGTGCTGTCTGTCTTCTGATACTTGGTGGAATACATTATTGAACACTTCTGAAGTGGTGTGCAGGCATTCATCTTCTCGTATCCCTACCTTCATCGTTGGTGGGCATTGGTGATAAATGGCACTTTGGCACCTCCCCCCAAAAAAAGTATTCCCCCAAACCTTGATGGTCACTTTCCCCTTTAAACCCCTCACCCCTGCTCACCACTGGAGGCCAGTGCCACTTTAACCCACCCCCAAAAAAGAAATCCTTTACTCATGGTTGGTCAGTAACAGTTTAAACTCCCTAGTCTATATGAATAGTAGCCCTCCCTGTGCTTCTGTCTTTCTCTTCCTCTCCTTCCTTCCTTTGATCTTCTGCAGTGTGAGGGGGCCCTGTTCTCTCATTGGGAGGGGAAGAGGGGGTGCTGTTTGTAAACAGAGCCAATGCTCTGATTGGCTTGGTGTTTTTTGTCTTTAAGTTGTGCTTTCTAACAACAATATGATCACAAGCACTGTATGTGTGCTTGGCATGTGTACAAGCTGTGAACATAGCACCATTTATAAATGGTTCTCCAGAAAAAGGTGATTACATCAGAATTGTTTACAGTACGATGGTGGTAAGGTGGTTAAGAAGTCTAGAAATTACTGCATTACTGAAAACAGATATAATATACCTGCCTAACAATAAAGACTTATGTGCATGTTGATTTAATTGGAAATCAAGGAATGTGTTGTACATTACATACTCAGGCATCCTAGAAAAAGACGACTAGTATCTCCTTGCGGATTTAACTAATTTTTCATGAATAATTGGTTGGATCCCTAGGTAATTATTTATATTTTAAGGTAAAGAACAAGTAGCGACATAAGTTTTTGAAGGATAATTAAGCAGAAGACTCGTGTAAAAAGTGAGCTTTCAAGGCAGACACTTCTTTTGTAGCATTCAACGTGCTTTCATTTGTTATCATGTCATGAGGATTACATTGAATGTAAAGATAAAAAATAAAATATCTTCCCCGCTGAATCATTTAATATAAACGGCTTGTCTTTGCCTGAATGTATGACATTAGCCTTAGTATAAATTTATATTCTCATTTTTTTGTGTATGTCTTGGTTGGAATTTTTCCATCAGTATTATTAAAGCCCTTAAGACTTTTATGGTGCTGCTACTTGTCTTCTGAAAAATGTTCCCCAACTGTGTTTTTTATTGTACACAGTAAATTTGTGCAAAGCAACACTCATCTTCGCATTTGTCCTTTACCTAACGATGCAGCGCGACTGGGAACATTATGCTGTGCTATTAAAAAGAAATTATATAATAAAATAATTTCTACACTATTTTAAATTATTTCATTTTGTCAAACAAGCTACTTTCTAAGTGCTGCTTCTGAATATATTTCTTATTTCTGTGAAATTGTAATCTATCAGTTCTTTAAGTGACCCTGTTGCACATTTTATTGCAGGTAAAAAAAATGTGCATTTATAAATTTTTTTAGGGTCCTGTAAAAAATTGCACGCATGATCGGCAAATTGTGTGTGCAATGTCCGGCTCCTGCAGACTGTCAGTGAACTGTGTGCCCAAATCTCCAATATGGGCAGGCAGTTACTAAAGTCCAGGAAGACCAATGAACTACAGGAGCATTCTCCAATGTCCTTGTAGTTCATTGAAAACTACAATGGATGATGGTATTTGTAGTTCATTCATTCACAGAACTCAATTCAAAAAGTCAGAAATGACAAAACGTGTCAGGGCATGGTTTGGCTGAAACAGAAGGTGATGTAACTGGAAGAAACACCATATCATAGTGTTGAGACATAGACAGCCATGTAGTGTGGTGACAAAGGAATTTACATGTAGCAGTTATGGTTTACATGTTCCATATAATATGTTTATTGCCAAGAATTTATCTGGTGAGCATAATTGTTATAGAATAAATTCAGGACTTTAGATATACTTTACTTATGGTGCATTTTTCTTTTTATGTGATATCCAATATATTTACCCTATGTGATGAGGAGCAGATGAGTGCCCTGTTGAACTGGATTTTTACCACTTGGTCACCTGTTGAGCTGTGTTTGCTGATTTGAAATATGAGAGTCAGTTATAGTTCATGAGTGACATTCGGCTGGGACAGGTCTAGTTATCAAAGCACTGGTGCATTTTTGTTTTTATAGTTTACTTTTTATTGATTTTTAAAATGCTTACAACAAACAGAATTGCCTAGAATCACAAAGTAACAATCACAAATCAATAAAAGAACAGAGAAACAGGCTCATGAATTAGCCATCAGTTTCAGACAATTGAGTAGGCAAATTGGAAATGGAAAGATCCCACGGTTCCCAAACTGCCTCAAAGATGGGGACAGAGTTAGCATGCAAGGTGGTACTCCATTCTTCTAATCTATGCTATAACCTTCACCAATTCTGATCGTGTAGGAGGTGTAGTAGAAAGCCAATGCATGGGAATGGTTTTCCTGGCCGCTGTTAAAACATGGGAGGATAGCTTCCTGGCAAATTTAGAGAGGCCTGAAAAAAGTAGGCCCAACAAAAAGTGGATGGGCTCAAATTAAATAGGAGCCTGAAAAAGTAGTTGCAAAAGGTTAAGAACCTCTCTCCAAAAGGACGCAATGTGTTACAAGTCCAGAAAATGTGGAAGAGAGTCCCAGTTTCCTTGCCACATCACAAGCAGACAGAAGAAACACTTGGATTGTGAGCATGGAGAACCCCAGGAGTCTTATACCAAAACATCAGTATTTTATAAGTGTTTTCTTTATATACTACACATATAGAAGATCTAGAGGCAGCCTCCATTGATCCAAGGCAATATCACATTGGAGGATCCCGGGCCATTTATGCATATAAAGGTATCAAAAGAAAGGGGACCCGCATGTGCCCAAGCAGGAGATGTTTGTGGGAGGCGGTTTCAATGTTGGTCAGAGTAGGGAACAAGGGTGCGCTGAACTTAATTGTAGCCATTCAATCTTGGCCCATTTAGTAGGGGGATGCTGGGAGAGAAAAGAGCCCGAAGGTGAGTAGCTAAATAATACAATACAATATCTGGGGCCCCCAGGCCCCCCCTAGATTGAGGAGAGAGAAGGTCAGTACGGGCAATTCGATGAGCTTTATTATGCCAGATGAAGTGGAGGAAGGATTTCTGAAGGGAGCGCAACTGGGACATGGGGATAGGAACAGGAAACATCTCAAACAGGCACAGAGGTTTAGGCAGTATGGTCATTTTTAGCACATTAATCCATCCAAGGAAGGAGATGGCATGGTTGTCCCAGAATTTTAAGGATTGAGAAATTGCATGAAACAGAGGGAAGAAATTAGCTTCATAAAGGGAATAGTATGAGGACGTAAGGTTGGTACCTAAATACTTCAAAGTGAGGGGGCACCACCGATATGGATATTTTTTTTTTTTCATAAACTTTATTAATAAACTCAGAGCATACATTAAGTACAGGTAATACAAGGTATCAGTCGGAAATACAATAGGAGGTAATACACATACAGCAAACAAAAAGATACATAGCAGTACATAGACAAAGAATCAGACGTAAGTCATATCAGGGAAAAGAAAACAGGGGAAAAATGAGAACATGCGAGCGCAGGAACATGAAAGGCATATCTGGTCTGAAACCCTTATTCAGCATATTGGAATCACAGCACTGGCAGGGTCAATGATATATAACCTCAGTTACCTGAAGGGAAGATAAGGTTGTAGATAGTATGTGGAGTGGTAATGCTTCAGTTTTAGACACGTTAACCTTATAACCCGACAGGGCACCGAAAAGCTGTAAAGTACGATGCAAGATTGGCAAAGTAAGATTGGGCTATGTCAGCGTCAGCAAGAAATCATCAGTGAGCAAAGACAGTTTAAAGTCAATGTTGTGGGTACATATCCCATGGCCAACTAAGTCAGTCAAACGCTTTTTGGGCATCCAAGCTCAACAAGAGAGTAGGAGTTGGGGACTTATTGATTAGATCAATCAGGTCAATGGTCTTCCTGGTGTTATCTGCGGCATGTCTAGCCAGGACAAAGTCCACCTGGTCTCTGTGTATAAGCTTGGAGATACACTTGGCCAATCTATTAGCTAATATTTTCATAAAAATCTTGTAGTCAGAATTTAATAAGGCTATAGGACGATAATTATCTGGAAGGGAATGGTCTTTATTCGGCTTAGGGATCACAGATATGTATGCGCGTGTAAAATCATCGTTTGGATGCGACCCCTTCAAGAGATCCTGAAACAAGGTCAGGAGATGGGCTAAGATGCCAATAAAGGACTTGTAATTTGAGTAAGGAAGACCATCCGGCCCTGGGGATTTGTGAGTAGGGAGATGTTTGACAACCTCCAATAATTCTTTATTAGAGATGTCCGCAATTAGGGCTGTAACTTCGGAAGGTGACAATCGTGGTAAGTGTAAGGAGTAAAAAAAATCGTCAAAAGCAGCCATCTGAAGTAGAGGATGATTATCAGGGGCTAGGCAATTTTAAAGCTTCTCATAGTATTCCCCAAATACTGTGGCCATAACATGTGGGTCATATGTGGGTTTGCCATCAGACTGGAGTAGGCGACTCAGTAGTGAGGGGGATGCTTGAGATTTAAGTCTATTTACAAGCATGCAATGTGGTTTATTAGAGAACTCATAACATTTTTGCCTAGTCCAAGTGAGAGATTGGGTAGTTTTACGCAGGTCAAGAGCCTTAATTTGGTCTCGTAATAGACAGGTTATCTAGTAATCATCGTTTGATTAAGGATAGTTGGCATAAGAGAGATTGTCTGGCACAAACAGAGGCCTTCTTTAAACGAGCACCCATGGAAATACAGAGGCCTCTGAAGACAACTTTATGAGCCTCCCAGAGGGTTGAGGATGAAGCTACCGTGCCAACGTTATGTTGAAAATAAGCATCCAGGCCCCGAGAGAGTTCCTCTCAAAGTTGTTCCGTGCAAAAAACTCTCATTGAGACGCCAGTGGCAGACCTTACGGGAGGAATAAGGGAGAAGGAGATCAAGCGACAGTGAGTCATGATCTGACCGAGTCATTGGGTTGATCTCAGAGGAGACCAAGAGGGGGATCAGAGGGGAGGTGACAAAAAAATTATCCAAACAAGAGAACATGCGATGTGGAGTAGAATAAAATGTGAATTGCCTATGGAGAGGATGTTTGACCCCCCAGGCATCAAAGAGGAGATGCTCCCGGATCAGTTTACAGAAAGCCATCGAGGAGGAGCATAGTCTCTTCAATGGAGTAGGTACAAAGAGGACTTTCCTATCCTTATGAGGGGACATAACCAGGCTAAAATCAGCTTCTAACCAGCAATCATGCATTGAGCAGATAGGGAACACAATTTATCTAGAGTTTGAGAGAGAAATAACAGCTGACCAGAGTTGGGTGCATACAAATTCAAAAGCACAAATGGAGAACCCTTGTACATTCATTCCAGCAAAACATAACGACCAAGTAGGTCAACCTGGGAGGAGGAGACTCGCAGGGAGCAGTTTTTCTGAATCAAAATAGCTTCTCTGGCTTTCCCGGAGGGGACAAAAGCTGAATAGAATTGTTCAAAGCTCTTAGAGACAAAGCAAAAAGAGCCATGCTGTTTGAAATGTGTTTCCTGAATAAATATGCTATCTGCTCCTGAGGTTCTGAACTCCTTCAGAGCCATTCACCGTTTCTGTACTGAATTAAGACCTTTGACATTATGGGGTTTATTTACTAAAGCTGGAGAGTCCAAAATCAGACTCCCTTCTGCATAGAAACCAATCAGCTTCTAACCTCAGCTTGTTCAATGAAGCTTTGGCAATGAAACCTGGAAGCTGATTGGTTTCTATGCAGAAGGGAGTCTGATTTTGGACTCTCCAGCTTTAGTAAATAAACCCCTATATGACAACAGCCCTAAAGCCATCATGAAACAGTAATGAGTGTATCAGCTGTGTAACCTGAGTGTACAAAAAAATTATCATCGATGAGGCAAAACAGAAAACAACAGGAATAGAAAACCAGGTGATTAACATGGCAACAGGCTTATCACAAACAAATGCATCACTCAGAATAGAGGCCGTAGGGAGTACAAAGATATCATCAAAGATATGTACCTGGGATATTGGAGATATCCCGAGTCATCAGGGCCAAAGACCTGACGCACCAGGGGGCAACACAGTAGCTGACCCAATATGACAGGTGCCTACCTCAGTAATTCACATAGAAGTTGCAATTGGGACATAGTAGTGCAGAAGGATGCTAAGGCACACATGGGAATAAAAAAGCCCAATTAACAGGGCGGGAATCCTGATATGTAAAAGAGTCAGGTGGTGGGGTCCACCGAACCAGGAAGTGGTGGACGTTGAGGAGTGCAAGGAAATCTCTTCCTCCCCGGATTAGTGGGTGTCCAGATCTTGTGTTGAGTATTCAAGGGCCTGGATGGAGTAAAAGGTTGTGGAAAGGCCTCTTCCAGCAGGGGAGAGAGTCCCAATTACTTAAAGAAGAAGTCTGATTCATGCAAGTTGCAAAATATGACTTAGGCGTTATCTTTGGAGACAACTAGCTTGAAAGGAAATCCCCATCGGTAAGCGATGCAATGCTGCTGGAGATGAGTGATAACTGGTTGCAAGACACGTCTTTTTGCCAAGGTGATGGGAGATAAATAATTGAAAATTTGAAGTCTGTCTCCTTTTAATTCCAAAGAAGAGAAGAGATCAAGGCTTCTTAGTAGTGAAAATGAATGATAACATCTCTAGGCCTGGTGCCCTCGGAAGGTTTTGGGCCTAACGACCTATGGGCCCGGTCCATTCACCAATCAACATGTTGGACCTTGGAGACCAGAGTGGTAAATAAAGACAGCAAGTAACACTGAAGTTGGGAGTCAAAGACCATTTTGGAGATGCCACGAACACTTATATTCTGGCGGCGCTTCCTGTTTTCCAGGTATTCCTGCTGGAGCTGTAACTGAGACACGAAGTGTTTCAGGTTCGCATTATCCTTTTCTAGGACATGAACACATTGAACCGATTCGGCAAATTTTGACTCAAGGTGGTCTGTGCGGTTTCCTAGTTGGGTAATCTCCCCCCTAAGCTCCCGAGCAAGTTTCCCAATTTCAGCAGAGCTAGTATGGGTAATATTATGTAGGATTACTTGCAGTTTGTCCTCTAGGATATCCATCATCAAAGAGGGGGCCACTGGGGTGAGATGCTGAGCAGCAGGGGTGTCTGTGTCTGTCCCCTTCATTTCAGCGGAGCACTCACTTGGACTGCTGCCACTACTCGGGGCCGAGGATGCCGGCCTAGTGAAGAATCGATCCAGCATGGAAGGGCGGGGATCTGGAGGAGGAAGCGTGGGCGGCTTCCGATGCCCGATTTTTCCCATGGAGATGCCTGTGTATACTCTGACTTGGGAGAGGGCTCTCTCAGATCTGTGGATGCTGTAGGAGCGGAGCGGGAGGTCCGTGAAGGCTGAGGGTCAGCGGAGCTCAAAATTCACGCGTCCACAATCTTGGACCACTGCGCATGTACCAGCAGCACTGGTGCATTTTGGTGGAAGAGGAATTACGCTGGATATTTTTTTGCACTTTTTTTCTAAAATAAACAGCAGCAGCGATCTTTTTTATTTTTTATTAAGAAAAAAGAGGGAAGAGTTCTTTATTGTTTTTTTTCTCAGCACAGAGTGGGTTTAAATAAATATTGTAAATTGATGTACCTAAACAAATCTGGATTTCCTTCCTCCTGCTGGTGATCCCTGTATTGATACACCCCAGAATTTACTTTCCCTGCTGCCAGGCTACACTTTTTGTTCATTTTGCAAATATCTGAAATAAGCATGTTAGTTGTAGCTCTGGCCAGCACTGCCCCTCCCCCCATAATGTACCCTGTAAGGAGATTCTTTTTCCTAAGAACATTATTTTTTATTTAGAAATGTGGAACTATAGTTTTTCACAGTTTCCACCTTCCAGGAATGCTGAATTATGTTCCATGTTACAAATACCTTTAGGAATATCAACTGTATTGCATACCTTTGTATCATCAGCAAAAATACATTCCTTGCCACTATACCTTTGGTTTATCCTTTACACATGGATTGGATAGAACAGGATCTAGTATAGAGCCTTGTGCTCCACCACTATCGACTGGTCTCAGTTCCAAATTAAACCATTTACAATCACACCCTGATATCTATTCTTTAGGCAGCTGTGTATCCACTAAGCTCCTTGAGGGTTTAGTCATAACTTTTACAATGATTTAATAATATTATGATGTGGAATCCTATTAAATGCATTGTTGAAATCAAGATAGGCTATTCCACAGTACCACCCGGTGGTGCCTACTGTTTTTTTCCTGTATAGTACGTTTATAGTATGTTATAACTGTTTCTTGGTCATTTGAATCTCTGATCAATGTATTCTCTGTTTTAGTTATCCATCCACTGCCAATGTGAACTAAGACTTAAAAACACAAATCCTCACATTTGATTTTACCTGCTGAGGACATAAATAATACTTAGCAAGTAACTGTCTGCCCCCATTTCTCAGTTTAAATCTCCAAAGAACTCCTGAACTCCCAGCTAAATAGTTTGGTAACCCTGTTTGAGGTATGCAGAAAATCTCTTTTGTACAGCTCAATATCAGTCCATCTCCTAACATAATGACTGACTTAACTGAAACCTTCAGCTTTACATTTTTTTTAATCAACCTTTCTTTTAACTTCAAATATAAAAGTATGTATGCAAATTCTTCTGTATGGAAAGTACAGCTTTCTGGGACAAATTACTGATGTCAATGTGTATAACAACATCAACATTGCACTCTTAAATAGCTTTCTTGGCAATATTTAAAAAATGCCTATGACTGTAGCACCAGGTAACCCTCTAAATTCTTTTGACATTTCCACACCTTTTGTCTAAAGAAAAGACACATTTTCTTTTTTCAGTGATGTCCATCATATACTCAATAGGGATGCCATTCTCAAAAATATCTATGCTAACAACTTCTGTATTACCATTTAGTTCAGAAAGAACATTATAAGGTTTATACACACTAACTCTTTCAGACGCAACAGATGTCCATACTGCCCTTTTTCGGCATAGTCTCTACGTTAGTACTGGCTTTTCACAAGTTCATCAGAACAAATTGGCTCAGATAACCTCCTGAAGGGCACAAACCATGGAATCCAGACAAGCAATGTTGTAAGTATTGCATTAAGCTACACCAGGCATCTTAAAAAATCGTTCATAAAAATAAACAAAAGTACTACATGAGACAGTGTACTGTCTCCAATATCCTGCTGTTTTCAAACTACTGATGTTGAAACTGTATTTGTGTCCACGGCACTTCTTTAATGCACTTACCATGAGCAAACTCCACATAGATTCTTCTGGGAGTGTTGATCTCCAGTTTTCCTTCTGTGTTCAGTTGATCCTCTTGCCAGATTCTACATTTCTTCAGGACACAGTAGGAATATAGAAGTCAGTGGGAAGGACCACCCAATGCAGCAGGGGACACAGAAGCTTGACATTCCTGGAAGTGTTAATTTCTGAAAAAAAATCATCTAAAGATTCCTTTTCTGAAGTTAAATTAGAGAAAAGAGAGCCCTGACAGTGGTGGGTCCAGAATATTTTTTATTGCTGGCACTTACTGGATTTCTGCAGTAGCTCGCTGACAACATCCCCTCCTGTCAATGACCAGCAGATCATTAAGGAAGAGTCATGTCTTTGCTTTCTTAAACTTCTTTTATCGCTGACCTAGATAATTTATGTTAAAATCAAGATTATCTTTTGATGTGACAAGAGCTGCTCTCTTTTAACTTTTCTTTCTGCATGAGAGGTTAATGTATAGCTTTATTATCAGTGCATGTGGCTCCTCAGTGCCTATTTCTGATTGGTGTAGAGTGGCAGCCATTGTGGAGCTTCATGGGCAACAGTGGATTCAATGCATGAAACTCCAGAGTAGAAGAAAAGATTGGGAAAAAACCATACTGTAGAGCAGAAGCTACTGTTAGTGGTAGTAGGTAGTTAGTGATGGGAACACTAGCAGGGCATTTTCTGAATGTTTTATTTCTTTAGACATATGGGGGGGGTCCAACAAGTGCACATTATTAGAAGTGTTGTGACAGTGCTAAGCCCATTTGTGTAGTATCGGCAAGCCTTTCTCCAGCCCATCTCTGAATCTGGACTAGTTGCTTCGGGTTATTGCAGATTGCATTTTGATGTATTAAATTAGCCAGTATGAGCACTGAATACATATTTGAAAAACAAATATACTGTACATACAAGATTAAAATTCATCCTTGTATACATACAGGGAAAATAACCTACCTACCAAGTTGTTCAGTTTTTCATCCGTTGTTGTATGGCATCAGTCCACCCTAAGTCTTTTTGTCTGTAAATTTGTGATCCTGTAGTGCACCTGCTGGTTATTCTGGAACACCCTCTTCGCTGTCTCTCACACATAGACTTAATTTTTAAAAAAATCTAGTACCTAGACATTTATCATAGCCACCAATCTGTAACTCATTCAGTGCTTTCACTTGTGATCTAAAATTGTTCTTCAAGACTTCATATGAAGATCCATTAACAAATGCAAAAAACGTCTTGGCAGATTAATATTAACCTAAATTTTACTTGAAAGTATAGTCAATAAAAAGTGTCATACTTGATAAACCCTACTGCATGAACTTTTGATTTAGCAAGCTAGATAGATAGGATGTCATGCTTTTTGTATTCCTTTGCAGGATCAGCATCTGAGTAACCGAGAAGAAAAAGAAGAGGTTCTGAAGATTTCCTATTGTGCACTATATATTTTTGTTGTTGCTGTCAGTTAGATTAGGTAGATGGCATAACAGAACCTGTTTTTGTAGTTAAACTTGTTTGCATCTGTGACCTTGTAATAGAAAAGGGATAATGGCATGAAACACTGGATGATAGGTAGCAGGTAATTTGGCACCCAGTGCATGATCTGATATTATTCATGCTGCAAGCGAGTGGCAGTGATCTCCCTTACCAAGTAAGGAGTTTCACAAATGGGAGTATTTGGGTTTTGGGCCTATGATAAACAGCTGTTACTATGGGCAACTACTTTTTTTAAACTGGACTAAAAATGCAAATGAATATAGTTAATTGGTATTTAATACATATATAAACATATATAAGCAGGTGAACTGCTTAAAGTTAAAATTCAGGTCACCCAACTGGCTCTGCTGTGTGGCAGATCTGTGCATATTTTAGGACCAGATGAACAGAAACACTATACAAATCCTTTGGAAAATAAAATGCTCCCCTATTTGTATTCTAACTGTATATTTAGCGGTTTTGCTGAAATTTATCTTTCAATAAAAAGGTGTCTACCCACGTTTATTATTGCGACTTTACTATTTCACTAAAAGCTAGTGAAAAATGTTTTGAAAAAGTAGATGACAGATTTTAAATAGGTTTAATTTCAGCTTTATGATTTGTTCTCCATCATTTTGAAGTTATGATATATTGTATCAGATGTAATGTACTGCAACTGGCTTAAAATAAATCACATCAGAGTTGGCACATTATGATTATTTCAGCTACACAAGGCGGTTGGCAGATTTTCAGTTGAACAGTTTATCAGCATTAAAAATGTATGATTTTAATTCTACTTTGATCATTTACTAACTGAAAATATTCTGTTCTTTAAGGATGTAAATAAGAAGCTGCAGGAAGACAACCAAGAACTTAGAGACCTATGTTGTTTCTTGGATGACGACAGACAAAAAGGAAAACGGATTTCCAGAGAGTGGCAAAGGTTGGGAAGATATACTTCAGGGATCATGCAGAAAGAAGTTGCTTTGTATTTACAGAAACTGAAGGAGCTTGAAGTAAGACAAGAAGAAGTGGTAAAGGAAAACCTTGAATTAAAAGAACTTTGTTTTTTGCTAGATGAAGAGAAGATTGGGGTAGCAGGTAGTCGGAGTTCCATTGACAGTCAGAATAGCCTCTGTCAGTTGACTGCAACGACCAGTACATTTCTACGAGATGTTGGTGATGGAAGCAGCACATCCAGTGCAGGTAGCACAGATAGCCCAGACCATCATAAAGTAAACTCTACCAACAGTCCTGAACACCTCCAAAAAAGCAGAGGTGAAGGAAGTCCTGAACACCAGAAACATGGAAGTGGCAGCCCGGAACATCTTCAAAAGCCTAGGAGTTCATCAAGTCCTGACCATCAGAAACATCTGAAAAGTGCAAGTCCAGAACATCATAAAAGTGTGGGTAAAAGTAGTCCAGAGCCACAAAGGCATTCTTGTAGTAGCCCAGAAAATCTACAAAAGCAGATATTAAGTAGTAGCCCTGAACATTTTAAAAAGCATAGGTCTGGTGGTAGTCCAGAATACCAAAAGCTCAGCAGTGGCAGCCCAGAACATCTTCAAAAACATACATTAAGTGGAAACTCAGAACATCTTCAAAAAGCAAGGGTTAGTAGCCCTGAGCATCTCAGACAACATTTTGGAGGTAGCCCAGAACATCTCAAACTTTTGAGTGCGAGCAGCAGGGAAGGCACCTTAAGGAGACAAGTAGCAGATGAAATGTCATCTCATCACAGAAGTGTGTACAATGGAATGAATGGTGGGTGGACAAGCCTACTGAAATCCCCATTTGCTTAAATGGAGTTTTCTGCATGTATTGAACAACCAGCATAAACATAGTACATACATGTGAACATATCATGAATGCATGTTTTAGCTTAATACCAACTGTATATTAAGAATGGCCAGTCAGTTTCAGTATTTGACGTGTACTTTTTCCAAGTTAATATAGCAGAAACTAAATATGGAAAATGATTGATGCTTTTAGTGCCTTAGAATCAATAACAATATCAGGAAATGTTTTTTCTTCTAAGCAATTCCAAGCATTCCTGGCTACTATAAAAGTAAGCCATGGTGTGTACACATCCTATTGACATTTTTGGTTTATAGAGAATTCTGGTATGATTAGTGCAATATCCTGAGCAAAATGTTCTTTTTTTAGACTTGATAAGCTGCAGTAGAGTTGAACTGCAGTGAATGCTGAAATTAAGTTATTCCTTTATGTCATCTGCAGTATTGTTGGTGTTAGCAGTTAAGTTGCAGTTGTTTCTGTGTGCTTTTTGTTGGTTGTATACAATATTCCCTAACTGGAACTAGTGTAGCTGTAATCCTTCCATGCATTGGGTCTGATAAATTGAGCATTGTTGTTTGCAGGATCATAGTTGTGATTTATACTGTGAAATTAATATAAGATTAATATATTAATATAAATTAATATAGGTTGTATGGTTGCAATAGTTATTTTACTGTAACCTAAAGCAGGACTGCACTCAGAGGTTCAGGTAAGTGAAAATGCATGTTTTGTAATGCAAAACAATGCATTTGTAATGCAAGTAGAAATTTATGAATAAGATATTGTTTGCAATTTACTGTCATCTTGTGTTATTTAATATGCAAATGAGAGAATGCATGTCCCCTGGAATGTTAATGTATAATAGCAGACACATGCAGGTATCCGTGTGGACCTATGAACATAAGCCAGTAAGGCATTGGAGGTATGGGAATTTGACTTCCTTTATAAAGGTCAAAAACTGCCTAATAGATTTTTATGGCACCTGTCTAAAGGCAAGTGCAGGCAGACTGGATCTAGTTTATTATCAAATATTGTGAATCTCTATTGTTATGATAGATTTTTAGTCTTTTACATGTATTTCAGTACATTTTGTGCATTTTTAATTTGTCTGGATTTTATTTCTCGGGAAGAGTTTATGTCTAGCATTTTGTGTGCAGTTTGCCCTTGCTAAAAACTGCAACTTAAAAATGCAGCAAGTAGTGCAGTTTGAAGTTCCTAAGTTCAAAGTTTCAGTGTACTTTAAATTAAAGTGTCTAAAGCACAGAATTAAACTCTCAATCAACATCGGGGGCAGTTTAAAGGGTGAATGGAGATTACTGTTTAAGAAAAATTTGGATGAGAGAAACATGGAGACCGACGTTGCTAACATCTCCTTTTGAAAATGCCATTTGCTTGGGTGTCATGCTACTCTTATTTTAATAAAAATCAGTGACCCTGAACAAGTATACAGATATGGATCCTGATTTTTATTTGATTTTCTTGATCTGCATGCTCATTGCAGGCCATTGACCAAAGGTGTTGAAAGCATTCAGTTTTCATAACAGACAGGCAACTAGCATTTTTAGAACAAGTTATGACAACCACCTTTTTCCGCCTGGCTGGTTTACTCTAAAGGCATGCATCCAAATATGGAGCAATGGGGTGGATGTTTTCAGTATGTTAACAGAGATATTTCTTTATGGTCATGATTGTCATGAATAAAATGGCTATTAGTGGAGGTCTTTTCTCAATAATGCTTACAATTTTAGTGAGCTGTATCTCTTATTGATAGACAGTGAAATTCTTTGGGGAGAACATGTATACCATGGGCCCCCACATGCTTACTTTGGTCATATTCTTTATCTCCTGTGGTTGCAGTAGAGATTACAAAATGTGAAGAATTTTTTCAGGCTGTCCTTCTATTCCTAGCCAGGGCTAAGCCCTTGCAAAACTGATATTTCTGTTTTGGGAGAAGTGAGTTGAGTCATCCATGGTTTCTTTATCCCTTACAAGAACTCTACACTTTCTTTCTCTCCACCACTGAACAAGAAGGATAGTTTGCTTGGAAACGCTGCTGACCAGTTGTTTCACCAGCACTACTTTGCAGGTCTAAAGCTAGCAAAACACTAAATAATTTTCAAATGAACGTTTGAACAAACATTCTCAGTACATTCAATGGCTTGACAAATGTTGTTTATTTATTTCAGGTACTTAAATAGCATGGTCAATTTACACAGCACTTTACATATATATTGTTTGTTCACATCAGTCCCTAACCCTCAAGGGGTATACAATCTAAGGTCCCTAACTTACATACACATACTAGGGCCAAATTAGACAGGATTTAATTAATCTACCAGCATGTCTTTGGAGTGTGAGAGCAAACTGGAGTACCTGGAGGAAACCCACACAGGCACAGGGAGAACATGCACACTCTAGGCAGGTGGTGCCGTGGCTGGGATTTGAACTAACAACCCTAGTACTACCAGGCAGAAGTGCTAACCATTTAGCCACTATGTGCTTTTAACATTTGATTTTGTAAGGAATGGATTTACCAAATAAAACCACATACACTGTTAGCAATTACTTCATTCAGGAAAAATTTTCGACCCTGCTCCTTCAAATTTTCTCATTGTCAAAAGTAATTTCAGTTTGACCCCAGCAAGGATTAGAAAACTGAATGAATATTCTTACAATGCAAAATGCCCAATTAATGTCTACCACTGTATAACCAGCTTAGGTTTACCAGTGCTTGGCAGTGTTTTTAGCCTGTAAGTCACAGCCTTTGGTTTCCACTGAGAGCTGTGTGGCTGGAACAGTAGCAGTCTGCCCTCTGAAACCTTTTGATAAACATTGGGGTTGATTTACAAAATACAAAAAGGCTGTTTACTCTGCAAGGGAATTTTCCCTTAGTTTAGTAAAATACAAGCAAAAAAAAGTTTTGTTTTTCCTGCATGTGATTGGGTACTCTTTGCAAAGTGAGTGTTTACCACATTCACTAAGCTGAGAAAATTCCCTTGCAAAGAGAACAGCCTATTTGTCTTTGGTAAATCAACCACAAAGAGTTTAGTGGGGTGGCTGAGGAAGGTAGAATAGCCCTGTACATTTTTAGCCTTTGATATTATTTAGCTGATGTTAAACAGCTAATCTATTGGATAATCTGAGTTGGGCAGGTCTGTCAGTCAGTATCTAGGTGGTAAGTATTGAGACTTTGCATTATTTTTATGAAAGTGGAAAACCCTTTAAGGCTTCCAACTGCAAAAGCAAACACCTGCCTGAAGCAACTGATAAAACCCAAGCAAAGAAGATTTAGATCCAACAGGATAAACACACAGAGCGTGAGATCTCTTTGTGAAGGATTCTGCTGGTTGGTAAAGCTGTGTTTAACAGAACCTTGAGAGATGGAAAAAACTTTTGGATGACTCAGCCTACTGGTGTTCATCCAAAACTATAATATCACTATTGAATGGACTTGCCTTTGGTTGGAGAAAGAATAGCTCATTATTGCCATTCAATGTTTGCCTTTTAGATGGTTTTACAGGACCTTACAACATATCAAAAAGAAAATTGCATTTATTTTTACTTCAAAGAAATGTATTTATTGTTGTTATTGAGTTTCTTTCTGCTGGTTGTAGTGCTGCTATGTAGCAAAATATTTTATGGATGTTTTCTGCTGCAATTTAGCTTTTATCTGAATAACATTTAATATGTTAATGTATTTTTTTAATAATCTATAAGAGCCTATTAACATTATATCAAGAAAAAAAGAAACAATTTAAAATGTGTTGAAAAATTCTATATACAATTGAATTTTTATAGATATAGATGTTTTTTGAAAAGTTTAAATAATTTGTATTTTGATATACTTATTTACTTTTATATACTTATTTATTGAGTATTTTAGCGGTTCCAAAAAAATCATGACTTGGCTATCAGTGGTGTTACAAAGCATTACAGATAAACAGTTGTACTAATCTGATGAGCTACTCAAGTAGGCCGTGGAGACTGTATTATGAAAACATGCAGATGTAAATGCATTTAAATATTTTAATACGTTTTGTGTGACAGCTGTGTGAGATAACTGTACATCTTTATACCTTGCTGTGCTGGAGAGAATCATGTTTTATCCAAAAGCATTATTATAAATCATCTGTTTTCCATCTATGGTTTCACGGCGGGCTTTGATATCTGTGTCATAGAGTTATTTCAGAGGGTTTTAGATCTGCTTGTCATTCCCAGTTGGAACCATTTGAAGAAAAAGAAAGTAAAATTGACAACTACAGTTACCTGTCAAAAATTGTATTGATTTGAAACTAAATAGCAACTTCAGCCAATAAAATCATTATATATTGACAAAAGATTGTTTTACTTTACAAAAGATTTGTTAAGGTAGGCTCATGCACTTGTGATATTAGCATTCAGATCCCTGCTGTGCTATACAGATATGTAGCAACAGGGGTGATGATATTATGTGCCTGTAATTCTGCAGGCTGTTTTCCCCCATGCCACCTCCTGCCTGCTTTCTGGATTGAAAAGTGAATATAGACTTTCCTAAGACCTCATCATAGGAGCCTATGCTTACCTCCTAATAGATTACAAAGTAGTTACTCTAGCTCCAAGCATAATTTATTCATATTGCTAGTAAGGCAGATATCAGGTAATCACACTGGCTATATGAAAAAATTATTTTATAAATTCAGTCAATAAGTGATTAAACTATAAAAATAATTTAATTGCCCACATTTATTGTCTATCATCAAATTATAACTAATGCTGGGCACACATGAATATAATTTTGTTTTAAAAAAGAATTGATTTCAGAACAGAACTATTAGCTAAAGTTTCTAACAGCTAATAGTGTGAAGTTAATGGTCATCTTCAACTGCATTGACAAAAAAAATAGAAGGAGCAAGATAGAACATTTTTCTCTAACAAAATAAATTCTAACAGTGAATGTATTTTTGTTTTGAGAAAATCTATTAACTTTCAAATAAAATGTTAAAACTAAAACCTATTTGTGAAGTACTTGTGAATGATATACATCAAGTCTCTGATGGCATTATCAAATTATTGATGAGATTTCTCATATGAACATTTTGGTACGAAAATGTACCAGTGTATGTCCAGTTTAACAGAGTTTGCTGCATTTTCATGGATGGCACATTTGTTTTTGGTCCCTCATCTCATCCCATCTCATCTCATCTTGTAAAAAACGCACTTTTTGTTATTTCCTACTCTTGTGGGTTTTTTAAATATTGTTTTGGTGTGACTACTGGAGTCGAAGAGTCGAGTTACACTGGATTTGAGCATTTAGCTGGCCTTAATGGAATTTGTGTATTTTCCATTGCCGAGTGAGCATTAAAACGTATATTTCTAACAGGACAAGAATCATATGAATCAGTTGTGAAGGACACTGTAAAAAAAAATATACAAGGTGACTATATTGGTGGATTGTGTGATAGAATGAGCTTAACCACTGAAGTAGGTGATTAAAGTGCTTGGTTACAATATCACTTGAAGATCCTTGTGGTGTAAATAATGTGACTCATCAAGAAAATAAAATTATAGCGCTACCATACACTGTATTGCCAAAAGTATTGGGACACCCCTCCAAATCTTTGATTTCAGGTGTTCCAATCACCTCCATGGTGACAGGTATATAAAATCAAGCGTGGTACCGTGATAGGTTGCCACCTGTGCAATAGGTCCATCCGTGAAATTTCCTTGTTACTAAATATTTCTCAATCAACTGTTAGGGGTATTGTAACAAAGTGAAAGCAACTGGAAACAACAGAAACTCAGCCACGAAGTGCTAGGCCACGTAAAATGACAGAGTGGGATCAGCACATGCTAAAGTGCGCAGAAGTCGCCAATAGTAGAGTCAATGGCTAAAGACCTCCAAACGTCATGTGGCCTTCAGATTAGCACAACAACAGTGATAGAGAGCTTCATGGACTGGGTTTCCATAGCCAAGCAGCTGCATCCAAGCCTTACAAGTGCAACATAAAGTGTTGGATCCAGTGGTGTAAAGCATACCACCACTGGACTCTAGAGCAGTAGAGACGTGGTCTCTGGAGTCATGAGTCATGCTTCTCTGTCTGGCAATCCGGTTGGCGTGTCTGGGTTTGGCGGTTGCCAGGATAACAGTACTTGCCTGACTGCATTGTGCCAAGTGTAAAGTTTGGTGGAGAGTGGATTATGGTGTGGGGTCGTTTTTCAAGGGTTGGGCTTGGCCCCTTAATTACAGTGAAGGGAACTCTTAAGGCGTCACCATACCAAGACATTTTGGACAATTTCATGCTGCTAACTTTGTGGGTACAATTTGGGGATGGCCCCTTCCTGTTCCAACTTTACTACGCACCAGTGTGCAAGGCAAGGTCCATAAATACATGAAAGAGCGAGTTTGGGGTGGAGAACATTGACTGGCCTGCACAGAGTCCTGACCTCAACCTGATAAAACACCTTTGGGATGAATTAGAGCAGAGACTGTGAGCCAGGCCTTCTCATCCAACATCAGCGCCTGACCTCACAAATGTGATTTTGGAAAAATGGTCAAACATTCCCATAGACACACTCCTAAACCGCATGTACAGCTTTCCCAGAAAAGTTGAAGCTGTTATAGCAGCAAAGGGAGGGCTAACTC
Source organism: Staurois parvus (assembly GCF_062004578.1). NCBI lineage: Eukaryota > Metazoa > Chordata > Amphibia > Anura > Ranidae > Staurois > Staurois parvus. The sequence goes on along the minus strand of NW_028317866.1, from coordinate 5,694,098 downwards.
AATATTGAACCTTATGGACTAAGACTAGGATGCTATTAAAGTTCATGTGTGTGTAGAGGCAGGCATCCCAGTGCTTTTGGCAATACTGTATAGTGTATTTCTCAATATGGTACAGATATCTTTGAACAATCTTTCCAGTCTGCTGTCAAGAGACTGTTTAAATAAGATACTAATACATTGTCCAATATTTGAAAGTGATGTGAAAGAATCGGATATCACTTATGATGATCAGAGTATGAAGTGGTTCACACTAAAGAAATAAGTACTTTGAAGCATCTGAATAGCTTGTGCTCTTATTCAGAGAATGTTCATCATGATTGAAAATCTCTGCATAATGTTTCTGGAAATGACAAATATTTTACTATACGTGCACCTATTTATTGGCAAAGATGCTGGCAGATGCCGACATATCTCTTGCAGGCAATGAAAGGTCAGTCTCTGCAGCTGTCCAGTAAAATAAATACACATTCTCTTGGTCCAGTTATGTAGAAAGGTATTAATTTGCCTAATATGTCTTAATTATTTGTAGCTCATATGTTAAATTCCAAGGAACTTATTATTGTATGGAACTGCAGACTGGAGTCCAAATGTAAAATATATTGTATGCATTACATTCACCCCAATACAGTCAGCATGCCCACCATGCACCCCTCAATACACTCCCAGCACAGGGACAAATCATATATCATACCAAATTCCTGTGCAATACTTCCCTCCCCCTCCCTTAGGACCTATGTCGATGGGCAAATGCAGTTTGATTTCAGGTGTATTTGAGCTGCAGTTGGCCTTTTTCTGACTTGTGCAGTAAGACATATTTTAGTTTAACAAAGTAATTTATAGTAAGATAAATTACAGCACTGCAGATTGAAAAGGAAAGGTCATTTTTAATAACATCCAAACACATGTTATAATGTTGTTGCAATTTTATATGCTATATATTTTTTTTTCATTTGCTATATTTTTCCACACGAAAGTGGAATTACCATTCATGCTGGCCATAGTTGAATCAAAGTTCACATTGGTTCAGCAAGAACCAGACAAATTCTGATCCATGTTTGGCCACTTCCGCTTAACAGAAGTCAACCTGATGATTGAGTTCTGTCAAACTGGCTTGTTGGAAAATCTTTCTTGATCAGTGGCTACAGCCACTGTCAGAATACAGTGTCTCAGTAGGGAAGATTCCTCTATCCACCTCAACCGTGTGGATGAAGGAATCCATCAATTTTTTTTTGTTCAGTCCTCCGGCTAAATGAAAAGAAATAAAATCTATCTATGGCCAGCCATAGCCAGATAAGAAGATAAGGAGGACTAGGAAGGGGGTGGGGAATGGGGGGGGGGGGTGCATGAGAATGGTAATAAAAGATCCTTGTTCAGTCTATTATCTTTTCTATCAAAAATAATTATAATTCTCAGTTTAAATGTTTTCCTTTCCTGAGTATATTCAAACTAATTTTAGGAACCAAAATATTCATGTCTTCCATAGGATAGTTGGTTGTGAGAAATGATGTCCCACAGGCATGCAGCAATCCTCTTCCTTGTGTTCTTTTAAGGTGTGTTTATGAAGATTCATTCATATCTGTATTCTCCGTCCTGTCTTGCCAATCGTGGACAGTGCTCAACTGTTTTCATTGCTAAATATGAATACCATAAAATATTTTAAAAGCAGCTTCCTTGATGCAAACTGACACACTGAATTTTAAATGATTGTGATAAGGGGAAGCTGAGGTGTGTAGATCAAGTTTAAAGTGGAACTAAAGTTGGAAAAGAAATTGCTTAACAGGCAGGCTCTTTATTGCAGAAGAGGCATGCAATATCTCTTCTGCAATAAAATACACTTGCCTGTCTGTTCGCAAGTTTAGTTTACATTCTGGCACAGTGTCTCTGGGGTGGGATGACTGCAATCCTGCACATGTGCAGGACTGATTTCATCCCGCTACTGGAAGATTCTGGTACCAGCAAAGGACCTTATGGGCTGTGGCCAATGCCCCAACTGCATTATGCTATGTTTTTTTATTTTTGGAGGGGGGGTAGGGCCCCATAAGGGTTATCATGTATAGAAGGTGACAGTAACAAGAGTAGTAAGAAGGGCAGAGGATCAGTAAAGGTGGTAGCTGAAGTCGACACAGGCAGCTTTAGGTGTGGGGAAACAGGGAGGCCTGGATGGGAAGAGGAAGTAAGGACTAAGGAAGAAAAGGGGAAAGAGGGGATATAAAAGGAAGGAGGGAGATGGCCTCAAGATGAGGAGTAGAATAATGTATTATCTAAGTTCCAAAAAGATCTAAATTCAATTGAGGAGGTAAACTCAAACCAATAATATCAGGTAAACCGGAATTTTGTGTCCATACCCTTGAAGGAGCTAATTAAGTCTTCTTTGATAGTTTTAATGACATCATTGCTATCTAGTGTTTCAACATTGGAGGGGAGAGTTGTTTCTACAGAGCTGAAATACAGGAACAGGCAGTGTTCACAATATGGATTACAACAGATCATTTATTAGATTTTAGACTAACGAAGTTAAGGTGGAGCAGGACAAAAGCTTCTTTGGAATTTCTATGGGAGTCAGAGAACTTGAATAAGTTGCACTCAATCCCAAAAATGACCCAGCTTGGGGCAGAAGTAGAAGAGAGGAGCTGCAATGCAAACATTGGTGTGGAGAGCTGGTGATCTGTGTAATTTCTAGGTTAGTGTATTTTCTTTTATAAACTCTTCTGTCAGTGGAGTTATATAAAAAAAAACCCATTAAACTGAAACTGTGCTTTGCCCATACAGGTCAAAACAACCAATTCACTTTAGTACTAGCCCTGGCAGCAACTTATACTTACCTTTCCTTCACGCTGCCACTGGTCTGTTCACTGTCAGGAACCTAAAGAAATACAAGGTACTTTTTGCTATAGGGGGGCATGAATACTTCCACCTACTTGAAAGCCCTGGTTTTTGGCAGATGGCCACCGATGTTATCACAGCCCTGTGTAAGCTGCAACTAGGATCAATTGAAATTTATGCAAGCCTTCTTATCTTGACTGTAAATAGATCAGTGTGGCATTGAGGGCAAATAAAAATAGCATATGTGCTGTACTGGAGTGCTAAACTCCATTTTATACAATAAACTCTTCAACTTAATTAATCCCAAAATGATCACATAAGCAATTATGTAAAATTATATAAATAACAACAAATAGTGAAAAAGTGAACGTTGCACTAATGTGCTGAGTACCCCTTTTCCCAAAGATTCTAATGCATAATTAATATAAACAAAACACACAAAAAATATAGTATAAAATATTATACTGTGCATAAAAAAATGTCCGTATGATAGTATAAAATGCTAGTGATGAGCTCTAAAAGATGTCTTATTAGCAGGGCCATCTTTAATATTGATTGGACCCTGGTCAAACATTTTCTTGGGGCCCCTCCAAGGAATTTCAGTCTTCACCAGAGACATATAATAAATAGCAGCTAGACTCAAACTGAGTTTACTTAAACAGATCAGGCAGAGATTGCAATTGGTTGCCAGAGGTTACAGCATATAATTTCCTCTCACTGACTAGTTCCTAGAGGTTACAGCACATGATTTCTGCTTGCTAATTGGTTGCTAGAGGTTACTGCACATCCTTATTGCTCACTGATTGGTTGTTAGAGGATACTGCAGTTCTTTACCGCTCACTGATTGGCTGTTAAAGATTACTGCACATCATTACCACTCACTGATTGGCTGCTAAAGATTACAGCACATCCTTATTGCTAACTAATTGGTTGAAAGAGATTACAGCAGTCCACTAATGTTCACTGATTGGTTGCTAGAGGTTACTGCACATCATTACCACTCACTGATTGGTTTGTATTGGTTACTGTGAATTATTACCACTTATTGATTGCTAGAGGCTACAGCACATCATTACAGATTTACACTGACCACTAATTTAATAAGAGCATTCACAGTGACCACCAATGTAAGGTGGCATTCACACTGACTACTAGTGTGAATGAAATAATTTTACACCATGCTCCAATGTAATGAGAAGATATACACTGACCACCAATGTAGTTGAGACATTTAGCCTATGTTAACATTTGTGCATGTCAGGAACACATGAACAATCACTATCCAGATACCACAGAAATGTGCTGTCCTTTAGCAGACACACAGCAGTGCCATTAATTGTTAATGGCACCCGCACACATCTGCTGACATCCGTGCTTTCACAGGCACCAAAATTCATGGTGCTGTGGCATTGTGTGGCTCGGTGTGATTAAGAAACAGGCCAGAGACTTTTTTTCCAAATTTCTAGCACAGAGAGAAGTCCATTGAAATGAATGGACTGCCCCACACATGACGTACATCTTTATCTAACCCATCAGTACAGCTTTGCATCCTAAATTTCCCTGCTAACCTCTGCACCCCAAACCTCCCCCATCCTCTCCACTCCAGCTTCCCCCCACCTTAACTCTATATGCCTCCTTTGCTCATCTTTGCACCCACCTTCCTTACCTTTGTACATCCCCTCCTTGCTCACCTGTGCACCCTTAACTGTCATTCCTTTTATGCCTACCTCTGCACCCCCCCACCCATTGATTATATTTGCAGAACAAGCTGATGGTAGGCTCAATGACCGCAATTGCAGGCAGGACTTTCAAGCATGACCCTGTTTACCTCCCCAGTAGGCAGCATTTAGCAGAGGTGATGGTGGCTGGAAACTCAGGGGGGCATAATATATATATGAATGCCACCACTGTTTACATATGAATGTCACATTGCAGCCACTATTTACATATGAATGCTGACATGGTCTGAACATGTGAGCTATCTGTATACATGACAATGGGCAGAGCTGGGCAGCATAAGTGACAGTACTTCACACTGAGATATCCAGACACACTGCAGGGCTAAGACTTCAAGGGACAAGGGAATGTAAACTGGGACAGTTGGCAAGTATGGGGCAGCTGTTTTGGGCCCCACAACAATGACTGCGCCCAGGGCAGCTGCCCATTTTGCTCCTCCTTAAAGACGGCGCTGCTTATCAGGCAACAGTTTCCACCTCCATGCTCCACACAAAGGTGTTTATGTGAGTCTCCACCACCAAGTGTGCTCTCACCTTAATATGACCTCCCACTAGGTGTTCGGTCTCATAGCCACACCATCAGTCATGGATCTCTTCTCCTGCAGTCTCCACTCCACACCATGTAAACAGAATACTAGATATAGTACTTTATCCTTAAAACCACTTTATTGAGATAAAATCCCACTGACATGTAAAGGGTGCAGGATCACATCAGATATGCACAGCTTGAGCCAGATATGGTAACTCTGCAATAACGCCGTGACAAAATCATAACACTTGCCGCATCACGTATGGACGCCGTGATGTCATTCAGGCCCCTCCACTCTCCATTGTTCCAAAGAGTTACCATATCTAGTCTCCATAATCTTTTGGTGAGATTGTTGTTGAAATGACTGGTCTGGTACAGGTAAAATCAATATTGCCATAGCACACATTCCAGGAATGGGCTCAAAGGTGGCGGGTGCTACAAGAACAACTAGCTGGATACTGGAAACATCACAAGTCAATGCACATAGTCAGCACACCATGGATCATCAAGTGTCATCCAAAAGATTTATTGAAGAATGATCACATGATCACATCACAACGGACCAGGGGTGGACTGACAACTCATGGGACCCTTGGGCAATAGGGGATCATGGGGCCCCTGTGTCCTTGCCCAAACTCAAAAAAGCCTATGAAAAAGGTACCAGGGGCATCTCATGGGGCCCCCTACTGACCCTGGGCCCTCGGGCAGTGCCCGAGTTTCCAAATGGTCAGTCCGCCCCTGCAACAGACATACTGCAATGTTTCAGGACCATGCAGAACTTCTTTGTCAGGCATGCCTGCACGTTTCAGAAAAGTTGCTTTATATCCTTTATGATGTGATCTTTCTTCAATAAATCTTTTGGACAACACTTGATGATCTGTGGTGTGGTATCAAATATGTGCATTGGTCTAGTGCAGGGTCTCTTTAAGCTGTCCAGTGCATACATTGTCTATTAGTTAGAAACTTTTAAAAAGCAATGTCAGAGAGCATATGCTGACAGATTTAGAAAAGAATGATTGAGATAATACCAATTAAACTGCATGCATATAGAAAGAACATTTCTTCATAAATGCAAATTAAATGTTAATCCTCAAATAATGCAGATTGCACTTGTCTCGCTGTTCCATTCCTGTCGCAGTGGGAATTACTCTTCATCTAGAAGATGACCAGCCAAATACAGGACCTTGTTTAATGATTTCTTAAAATGAGGCTATGAAAGACTAGAATAATAATACATCCTCAAAAAATAAAAGAATGACCAGGAAACTATATGCTCATCAGTTCCCCTTGCTACATGTATACCAGTGTATTTGCCAGTGCAGAGCCTTCTTTCTTTTTCAAATGTATGAAAGATGGATAAAAGAAGAAAATGTAAGTGGCTCTGCTTTGTAATAATACAAAGGTAGTGCAACTTTGCCCTTATTCCCAACCTAGTTTTTGAGATATTTTAGAAAAGTTTTCCTGAAAATTACAGTATGTCAGGGAACTGCAGTAATATTCAGGAATGCAATGTAAGCTATACCTTGTGGTTTTCCTTGTAGTATCTTGATTTAATAAAACACTTTTCTGAGATTTGGTAAAGACAGAATATCTGTTATGCTTTTCTTAAAGGACTTCATAATGTCATTTGCTTAAAAAGGTAGTAAAGCCACTTTGTTAATCTTTGCCTTAATGTAAGCTTATAATAAAGCTTACCTGTAGGTAAAAAGAATATCTCCTAAATGTGCACCGACATACCTGTGTCATTCCTTCAGAGCACTGTTTCGTGTCCCAAGACTCCCATGCGCATGCGTGGGAGTGATGTTATCGTGGCCCGGCCAGCCAGATGGCTAGAGTTTGCAAAGCCAGAAGGAAGACCGGGTGCAGATAGAAGCCTCTACAGCAATGACAGTGTGCCGCTGGAGAGCTTCGTTTTAAGGTAAGTTTTCCAGAATGTACTAGTATGCGATGCATACTAGCACATTATGCCTTTACCTTGCAGGGGATTTTTTTTTCTTTTTTAGAGGCGGTTTACTGCCGCTTTGAGTTCATCTTTAGTATGTTCAATAGAGAGTCTAAGACACAGAAATACAACGTACTTGGATTAATAATACTATTTAATGCAAACTTCTATACTAAATGGTAATGTGGGGGACATGCTTTGTTAAAGCCGATTGCTGCTTTTGTCCATGTACAGGTGACACCCTTTATTTAAGGAAGTGGAAATAAGGAACTTAGGATAAAACTCCATATTGCCTGTTTTAATGGTTTTTGGGCTTGTTTGAAAGGGTACATGTGGCTAGATTTCAGGAACATTGTGCTACCATTTGAGATTAGCTTGAAATGCAATTGAGATAATTCAAACTACGCTTATTTGAGCTGCAGTTCTGACCTACATTTTATCTCCTTTTTAAGCTGCATCAACACAGACAGCCATAAAAACCTTATAGAGGTTCTATTCTGCTTAAATACTGTATGATTTTGTGCCTCCATTGAAAAGATTGTCCTCACATTCTAATTTATCAGGATGAAACCTCATGCAAACACAGATGTCCATTCAACCTAAATGCAGATGGAATACTTGATGGAAATTGAATCCAGAACCCCTAACTACAATCACAACACTTTATTGAACTCTTGGAAAATTCTTACTAGCAGGTGATCTGAGAAGCTAAAAACTACAAAGACATGCTGGTAGGTTAATTGGCTCCTGTCTAAATTGGCCCTAGTATATATGAAAGTTAGGAAGCTTAGATTGTACACCTCTTGAGGGTTAGGGACTGATGTGAATGTACTATATATGTATAGCGCTGCGTAAATTGCACTATATAAGTACCTGTAATAAATAAATAAAAACACTTGGATTGTCACAGTCATGTTGGGGTTACAGAAAGATCTTGCTTTGAGGGTCCTGCTAAAAAGTTGTAAAGACTTGGCTGGAGATTAATCGTTTAAACCTTGTCTCACTCTACGCTGAACAGAACAACGTTTAGGGGAGAGATCTATTTTACATTTTCTATCAACTGAGATAGATTTAAAATATTGTAAAATATTGTTTACAATGATTTTAGAACAAAAGGTTTGCTTGTCATTTTTCATTTTTTAAATCTAGCCTAATGTAAGAATCATATTTAAGATAAAAAGATATGCAAATCTTATCTAATCTTATTTTAAGTATTATTTTTAATGCCTTGTATCCAAAAGATTGAGTGCAGCATTTCCCTATTGCATCTAGCACATAAAAGTATTAGGGTTGATGTAAGAATAATACAATTATTACTGTAATCCAAGGCCGAAGTTGTAAGCATGTTAAGAATATTATATTTTAAAGATAACATTATTATGTTTGTTTAACGCAAATATTACAAGGTCGGCTTGTAAGTTGGAGACATCCTGTAAGGGCGTTATTCCACTGCAAAGACTGAAATTGAATCTTAAATCCCAGATCGTTTATAAATATATAAAAAAGTAAGGGTCCCAACACTGAACCTTGGGGTACACCACTGACAACTCTAGACCATTTAGAGTATGAATCATTAGCCAATACTCTCTGAATATGACCTTTTAGACAGTTTTCTATCCATTTACATACAGATTTTTCCAAGCCTATAGAGTTTACCTCACACATTAGCCATGTGTGGGGAACTGTGTCAAACGCTTTTGCAAAATCCAAGTATACCATATCCACCGCCACCCCTCTGTCCAAGGTTTTGCTCACCTCCTCATAAAAAGAATTCAGATTTGTTTGGCAACTTCTGTCTTTCATGAATCCATGCTGTCTGTTGCTTAAAATATTTTTGTTCCATCAAGAACTCATCTATGTGGTCTTTTATTAAACTCTCCAGTATCTTCCCAACTATAGAAGTTAACCTAACAGGTCTATAATTACTTGGTACAGATTTGACCCTTTTTTAAATGTTGGCACCACATTAGCCTTACACCAATGCAGTAGTACTATGCCAGTCATTAAAGAGTCCCTAAAAATTAGAAACAATGGCTTTGAAATGACAGAGCTCAATTCTTTAACCACTAGCCTACAGGGCACTTACACCCCCTTCCTGTCCAGGCCAATTTCAAGCTTTCAGCGCTGTCACACTTTGAATGACAATTGCGCGGTCATGCAACACTGTACGCATATGAAATTTTTATCTTTTTTTTTTTAGAAAGATAGAGCTTTCTTTTGGTGGTATTTAATCATCTCTGGGATTTTTATTTTTTCTTAAACATACCAAAAACCACTGAAAACTTTGGGGAAAAAAAGTTTTTTCTTAGTTTTTGTTATACAATTTTGTAAATAAGTGATTTTTCTCTTGCACTGATGGGCATTGACAGGCATCACTGATGGGCACTGAAAGGCAGCACTGATACATGACACTGATAGTTGGCACTGATAGGCGGCACTGACTGGCACTGATAGGCGGCACTGACTGGCACTGATAGGCGGCACTGACTGGCACTGTTAGGCGGCACTGATGCGCACTGATAGGCGACACTGACTGGCACTGATAGGTGGCACCGATTGGCAGCACTGATAGGTGGCACTGATTGGCATTGATAGGTGGCACTGACTGGCACTGATGGGTGACATTGAAAGGCAGCTCAGATGGGCACTGATATGTGGCATTGATGTGCACTGGTATGCACTGATATGTGGCATTGATGTGGTACTGATCGGCACTGGCATGTGGAACTGATGAGCACTGACAGGTCGCACTTCTGGGGCCACACTGATCATCAGGGCACACTGATCATCAGTGCCCTGATGATCAGTGTACATGTCCCCTCCGCGAAAAGCCGATTACCGGCTCTCCTCTCGAGCTGTCAGCGTGACAGCTCGAGAGGAAAGAAATGCCGATAACCGGCATTTCCGTGTTTACATGTGATCAGCTGTGATTGGACACAGCTGATCACATGACCAAGCCGTCATCTTCGGCTCTTTCCGTGATCCGCTGTGTCCGAGGGACATAGCGCACCGGCGATCGCCACACTGCGCGCTCCCTGAGCCGCGCATGAGCAGTGAGAATGGTAGGACGTCATATGACGTCCTATCAGAACGAGAGAACCACCTTGCGCCTGTCATTGTACTATAGGGCGGGCGGAAGGTGGTTAAGGACCCCTGGGTGTATGCCATCCAGTCCAGGTGAATTATTCACCTTTATTCTGTCTAAATATTTTTGGATCATATCACTTGTGAGCCAATGTGGATCATCTTGAGCTGTGTCATTACCATGCCCATTATGGACAAGAGCTCCCCCATGCTCCTTTGTATACATAGAGCTGAAGAAGGTATTTAATAAATTTGCCTTTTCTTTGTCCTCAGTCACCCATTCTACATTATTTTGTAAAGGGCCTACATGCTCGGACCGGACCTTATTACCATTAATGTATCTGAAGAATTTTTGGGGGTTGGTCCTGCTATAATTTGTAATCTGTTGTTCATTTTAAATTTTTGTGGCCTTTATTTCCTTTTTGCATATTCTGTTATATTATTTGTAATGTTTAAATGGTGATAGCGATCTTTCATCTTTATATTTAATAAAAGCTCTTTTCTTATTATCTATAGCTTTTTAAACTTTGGCACACAGCTGAGTAAAGATCAGTAATACAGCGTTGAGTACAGAGCAATAAAACAAAAACAGAAAAATGTTCATTTGAGTGCAATAATTTTCTCACATATTTACTCATTTAGGCCCCTTGCGCACAAGTGTCATAATTTACTGATGTTTACTCAGGAGCTTGCGATGCCCATATGCAAGGGGCCACAATACTGGTACTGAAGAATAAAGTTACTCATCTATACTTATCTATATGCTTACACTCCTTTAAATCCCCTATACTCTACATTACTCAGGTCTTTACACACAGTTTTTGGCCCTTAGCACACAGGCGTCACACGTTACTGAGTAAACATCAGTAAATTATGACGCCCATGTGCAAGAGGCCTAAAAAACTAAAGCATTTTTACTTCCATATGTAACAGGCCTAAAAGAAGGTAAACTGCTTGTTTTGCCTTGGGAATGATAAATAAGGTGATGTACTATTGCAGGAAAATATAGGCTTGCTTCTCCTTTTACAAATACAAGTTGTCTGGCCTCCTTGACACATTTTCCACCACTGCCCTGGACCTTATGAAAATCAAGAGCTCTGACTCATTTCTAAAATGACCTGATACATGTTTGTTTTGGTTAAGTTACTCAGAATATGAAATAATGAGATAATTCGCAATATCAGAGTGATGTCAATAGTGTAGGCCTATGGGGCTGATTTACTAAATCTGGAGAGTGCACAATTTGTTGCAGCTGTACATGGTAGCCAATAAGCTTCAAATTTCAGCTTGTTCAATGACATTTTGACAAAAAACTGGAAACTGGTTGGTTTCTATGCATAGCTGCACCAGATGTTTTACACCCCAGTTATACTAAATGAACCTTTATATATTTTTTTCAGAACAGGTGAACTTTAACTGTGGATGTTTCCAAGAATTGTGCTATTTTAGAAATCTAATTCACCCAGAAAAAATCTGGTAACTTGAGTTTTCCTAGTTTTTCTCTCAATGCTTCCCTAAAGGCATTGCAGTACAGCAACAGTGCATGTATTACCTAGAGAAACACTTTCATGTGACAGTTTTTTATAGTAATAATTTTCACTGTAACTGAAATTCACATTTCATTTAAAAAAGGAATAACCATTATGCTCTTGAGCAGTAATACAGTTGGGTTTTAATGTTGTTTAGGCATATATGGCTGCTGTGCACATTATAATCAACTTACACTGCATCCCATTAACACATATACGGTATACTTTAGAAAGTGATACCTTGTTGTGAAGGACTGTACAAGCAGTTAATTTCAGGAAGTCATTTATGGTGTTGTATTTTGAGATACAATTCCAGGATGGAGCCACAGAAACCTCATCTCATCAGTTTCTTTTAGCTGAAGTCAATTTACTTTACACCTGATTTAAAGTGAACACAGATGATTTGTAAGGTAGCAGTAAACCTTAGGTACATTGTCATAACTGCAATTACTGGGACTGTTATTCAGATTGATCTCTGGGGGTCCTGAGGAGCCTCCATTGGATCCTGACATTCGACTTTCAAATGCCAGAGCCTCCTCTGCCTGATGAAGTTGAGTGACAAGGTGCTCAATATTAGATTTCCTATTATAGTAACCCTTTATTGCTTACATTGATATTGCAAACTGTAAACTGAGCAAAAAGAAATAAAAACAGGTCAGACCTCAAAAACGTGACCAAAACTGCCTGAAGAGTACAATATTTCTAAACTATTTCTGATAAGTTGTACCTGGTTAGCATTCAATGTGTTCTTGAATATCTCAGATGCTGTAAAACTTTGGCTGTTTTACATGCAAATACCAGTTTGAAGAAGGAAAGTCATGGATGATCTGCCTCCTTCTGTGCCTCACTATCAGTTCTGAAATGTGATTAACATCAGTGATTAATGGTGCGGCACAGAAGAAAGTAGTCAAGCCCTTGTTTTCATTCCTAAAGTGGTATTTTCAGTTAATTCAGGTTTTATTACTCTTGAAGTGTTAAAAAGTACTTGCAATCACCTGAATGTTCACACTCACTGTCCAATGGGACAATACAAATAAGCAGTAGGTCTGCACATGAGGAAAGAAGAAAATAACAATGCCTAACTTGCCAAAGGAACCAAAATACCCATTAACAGTCCAACTCATATAAATGTTTGTGTTATAGTATATACACTGTAACTATATGGGTATAGTTATACATTTGATATCAAAACACTAATAAAAAAGATTCAGTTTGGGTATATACAAGTTTTGCAATGGAGATTAATCAAAGCAACAGCGTATTGTTATCAATGTTTTGATGGAGCTTAGTCTGTCTTTCTCAAGATTGAGGACTGAGCTGTATAGAAACATTGACAATAAAATGCTGTTGCTTTGATTTATCTCCACCACAATACCCATGAGTGCCTCTATACCTGTTTCGGATTTGTTTAGATATTTCTTTGTGGGTGTATACCCGGGCATTAATCTCACAGGTAGAGTGCGGCGACTACACTTGGGACTTTATAAACATAAGTGGGGCCTGCGTTACCTATTTAGGTTGATCAATCTTTAATTCCTAATAAGGAGGATCTTCTAAATGTGTATATCCTCTATAATTTGTATTGGTATTGTATAAGTGGAAGAAGTTCTGGCGTTGAAATGAATTTAGGAGTCAAGTTTAGTTTGAGTGACCTATTGTGAGTTTGCATTCAGTTAAAAAATATATTTTCATAGCTATAACTGCAACTTTGCTATTGGGATCTTCCAAATGAAAAAGAAATGGATATGTTAAAACATAAGTAAATAATCAGCATTGTAAGGGGCTTAGGGCTCCTTCACACCAGCAAGCCACCAGCATCTCGACACAACACACTGTTTGCTTTTTTCATTTTTTTGTTATAACTTTATTAAAATGTCAAAAGTTACAGTTATCCAGTTTTCCATAGTACAAAGAACATGAAAATGCAATTATCTTAGTAAATATAAACAGCTAAATACTTTTTCTTATCATCAGTATATAGCAGTCATGTGACTTCTATCAGTGTCCAGCCAAGCACTGATTAATCTTGTAGGAGGAGTTTTCATTCTCTTCTGACTGTCCTAGGAGTCTGCATAACCCCTGACCCTCTGTCTGGACAACGCTGATTGGCCCTGTGCCGATCACATGCACAACCCCCCTAAAAAAAAAAAAATTCTCTGTAGCAATACACACCAAACAGAGCATGTGCAGATTTTCCACTAACTGCTCTAACTATGGCAGATGGATTGGGGACAGCAAAAGAAGGGGAGGATCAGAGAAGACAAGATGAAATAGCTTTTTGCACAATGCAAAGAATTAATCCTTAGGTTCCACAGTGAGTATAACAAGCATGCTTTACGGCATGTACAGATTGATTTTACAGTGGTGGGTTTAGTAACACTTTAAGTGTTCTTCATACAGCGGCTTTGTAATTCGCATTACAACCAGATGAACTTAAGAAAAAAGGACCGAATGCAGTCATTTTATTTCAGTTCACATCAATGCTACACAGTGATGTGACTTATCATCATAGGGAACAAGGCTTTTTGCCTTGTCTTGTGTTGGGATCAGGGGCGGACTGACAACTCATGGGGCCCCCGGGCAATAGGGGATCATGGGGCCCCTGTGTCCTTGCCCAAACTCAAAAAAGCCTATGAAAAAGGTACCGGGGGCATCTCATGGGGCCCCCTACTGACCCTGGGCCCTCGGGCAGTGCCCGAGTTTCCAAATGGTCAGTCCGCCCCTGGTTGGGACTGCACTGGGCAAGGCTGTCTCACGCTGTCCCAGTGCTCCTGGTGTGAATGAACCCTTAGAAGCATGAGGAACAGTTTAAAACATAAATTCAAATAGTCTTCAAAGAATTTAGCACTTGAAGGAAATATAAAAACAAAACATTGTATTAGCACTAGAAACAAAGGTCTTGCAGCAATAAGAAATGTTTCAACCTGAAGTACTGCACTATCACCAGATACCTACCTCCATCCCAGGAGGCTGTGGCCTCTTGTGATGTTATACCTAAGAGGAAAAAATATGCCTTGCGCTGGCTACAACTATGCAGTACATCTCCATAGACTTCTATGGGCTGGCTCACAAGGCTGGGGGCACATGTGAGCGGTCTCATTGAAGCCAATGCAGGAGTGGCCTACACAGAAAACACATTCTCATTGAAAGATGTAAACATTGCCTCTACAGGTCAGAGGTAAGTATGCATTTGATAAAGGGGTGGGGTACTTATTTTGTGGGGGCAAATAGAATTGATATACTTTGTTTGGAAACGCACTTATCCTTTTTTTTGCGCTAAACCAGCCAAACTAAACTACCTTTCATAAGGATAAATGGTAGTGCGCATAAAACATACTGCACTGCAACTAAACTGCATTAAAAGAACAAACAGATATGTAAATGTATCCTTACATTACCCAGAGATAAGGTCATTCTTCAGTCTCCCTCTATTGAAAATGGATTATGCGCTGTTTCATGTGATAACAAACTTTCCAATAAAAAGAACAGTAGGGCTTCTTAATAATTGGTGAACTGTATGTGTAAAAAAGATTTTGCTGAGTTATTTTCATTTTGCCTGTAGTATGATGAAAATAAATGTAAAATTGACCATAGCAGCTTAACTCGGCTATTTATCTTTTTTTTTATGTTGTCCCCCTGGAGGTTTTATAACATAAAATGCAGCAAATTAAAATAAACCCTGGAATTTCCTAAAATCTTGTCCCAAGATCAAATCCTGAGACTTCCGCGGTGAGGTGCGCTGCATGGTTGTCCAAACTGACAAACACATTAGACTAATAACAGAACCACTATGTGATACTTCGATGTAACACTTTAAAATTCTATTTTTCTGTTTTACATCATTATCTAAAAAATTGCTTTAATACTCACCTTGCTGCATATTCATTTAATGTGTAGTTTCCTGTGCCAGAGCTTTTTCCTTGTTAGTATATATATATATAATGTTACTACAATTATGCTCTAGGTATTAATTTAAATGTTTCTTTTAATACAGTGATTTTCTGCCATATTAGTTTCCATTTAGGTATGATATACCTGACTGCTGAATGCCCTATTCCACTCCCGTGATCGCACCTTTCTTTCTAGCATTATGCGATTCAGGTTGCTAGGCAACAGTGAGGTGCTCTCTTTGGAGACAGTTTTATTAACTTGACATGTTGTGTTTTGCTGTACTTTGATAAGGGTGGTGACCCTTGAAGAAATGTTGGTTATTTGATAAATTCCCAGTCTTCGGTAATTAGCACATTAGGTCTCTGGTCTGTCTGCACCTTGCCCTAAAGTCGTCTATATTCCAAACATCCCCAAGAGATAAATGCTATATAATTTTGGTCTTAAACTGTTTTAAAGCCCAATTAAATGTACAAAGTAAAAGTAATACACTACAGTGAATATCTTCAGTGTACAATTGACAATTGTTGATTCACCAAATGTTTGTGGAAACATTACAAACTTGCTGTGAATGCTTTAGACTTGACCTGCTTTGCCAGCCCCCAAATGCATTTAAATGTTTCATCTTTATTGCTGAATTAATATCACTGATGAATATTTTGTGACATATGCCACATTGCTTGGATGCATTTCTTGTCGACGTAGTCTCCTTAATCTGCAGGGTTGTGATTTGAGTTGGTATTTTAAAGCAGTCCCTGCATCTCCATCCCCCACCCATTAACAATATTCTCTATATTCCTCTTACCTTTTGTGCTTGTTTATGCAGCATAAACATGCTTAAAAGCCCAGCAAATCCCCCCATTGTCCTCTTCTCACCTAACGCTCTTCTGCTGCAGGTCTGCCATCATTTGGGGAGCCAGTTGTGACTTGTAGTTGGCCCTTTCATAGAACAATGCTAGATCTCATGCATCTCTCGCATATGGGGATTTGTATCATGACATTCTGTTTATAATTCAGATGTAACATATCCAGGGTGAAGGAAACTACACCCTCTTGGGATATATGACTTAGGTATCCCAGGAGGCAGTGGGAGGTAAAAAAACTCATGACCCTCATCTAGGTGAGATTTGAGGAAGAAGATGGTGATGCTAAAATATGCAAAAAAACAAGGACTAGACCATATTTGGTCAGTGAGAGTGCAGGAATGCATGTGACATCAGTGACCAAATATGGTCACGTCAATATTTGGTCAATGATGTCAGCCAGGAGGCTCCACCCCTTTGTTTACTTTATAGTGGCTGGGATAGTGAGATGTCATTTAAGGCAAGTGAATGTCGGGATTGGATCATATCCCTTGGTAGGCTGGTGTCATTCATCGTGATTGACATGGACATTTATTTACTTTTTACCCTTTACTCATTCGCATGGGAGACGGTATCTGGGGTCCTCTGTGTTATTAAAAGGGGCTTCCAGACTCCAATAAGCCTCCTGTGTGCAGACCTCTGCATCCATTGGACCATCAACATGGGAACAAAGTGCTTTTTCAGGGGGGGTTCTCCTATGGCAAGGTACCCCAAGTGTTGAGGGCATGTGGCCTGGAATGGCTCAGGAAGGTGAACACATGCTTGTCCCCCCTCCCTTTCCTAGCCTGCCTGGCTGCATACTCAGATAAGGGTCTGGTACAAAATTAAGGGGGACTACACTTTTTTTATTGTTTCTTTGCAACTGGACCATGGTTCACTTTTTTTTTAATAATAGTTTTTATCCTTGATATGGGTTTGGTATGCATTGCTAAGGGGGGACCTCCTGCTTTTTTTCTTTTATGGGGTCCCCCATTGACATCTATAAAGGACTTTCATCTAGAATAAGGGTCTGGTAAAGATGAAGGAAATCCCCAGCTGCTTTGCTCACAAACAGAAATAAGCTGAGAACAATATTTGTTTTATGTTCCTTTCCCAAAAAATTCACATCCAATCTTTGTGTAGCCATGCCAATGGAGGCTAATAGAGCTCCAAACTTTAATACCCAGGATTCCTTGCACTCAGAAGAGGAGAGACACAACTTTTCCTGGGCAAATCTACAGAGATCAGGGCAGAGCATCATAGGGAGCCAACGAGTGCAGACTTGTTGCTGGATTCTGTGCAGGACACCAGGCAAACAGTGTAGGGAAACCAGAGTGAGTGGATTGGTGCTGTGCATGCATACACAATACACAAAGGACAGAGCCTGTTAGGATCAAAACGAGAGACTGAGTGACAGAGAGAGTTGCTGTGCCTTTAAACTCGAGTTGGTTGCTGTGTGTGTGTGCTCACCTCACAGAGGTCCTGATTGGGAGAATCTGATTGTGAGCAGCCAAACTTGAGGACTGAGACTACTGGGCCGACTTACCACCAAGCATATGAAACCAGACCAGTTGCATGCCAGGATTGGTGAGTGGTGCTACAGAGTTTAATCCCTTACCACCCACAATTATTGCAATAAAGACAGAGCCTTACCTAACAGCCTATTAGCCATCTTTTGCAAACAGCATTAAGGAGACAGTTGCAGGTGCACCACCTTACAGAAGAGCCTCAACGACAACTTTGACGATTAGGTTCCAGGTACTTTAGACACCACCAAGGGTACTCCTATGTCAGTAGCACATACACCTGCCTGCTATTGAGGCTGTATGTGTAGAATGTTGTTTGAGTAGCTATTACAGTGAGTTTTCTTTTATGCCATTCATGCATTCACGGTAGATGCTATTTTTACTGATACCTTATGAATTAATGTAATGGGGCTTAGCCCTATTGCTGCATAAGCTAATAGCCATAGGTAAGGATTACCTGTCCATACATTAATCTAATGCATTCTGTTGTCCTGTTGCTCATAGTCTATTTTCTGTGTACTTTCATAGAACGCTAGAATAGTAATGCTTAAGTTACACAGGTGTGAGTAAACTATAACCAGATATGTCAGTGGGGCTTGAGCATGTTAAGGAGTTGTGGCAGAACAGAGGGTGCATCAAACCAAGTGGCTCCTCCAGGGAGCTCTACATTTGCTAGGTTTGCTTCCATAATTCAAAATTCTCTTTGCCTGTTGTATTTTTCAGAACAATAGCAATACTGGTGAAAATATATAAAGTGTTGGGCTCAACCAGGTTTTACATAAACAAGTGCGAAAAATTCAAGATAACTTCATACAATAATATATAAAGAAATAAGTAAATAAATAAAAATACAGTGTTCAAATAGTGTATTAAAATAATATTCAAAATTTGTCCCAAAGAAATCAAAAACCAACAAAGGTCCCTAAATATGTGCACAGTAAGTAAACTTCTTTCTTCCTCAGAAAGTGTTGATAGTATTCACAGTCACCAAAGATAGTGGCAAAACGTAGGCTTACTGTATGCCAATGACCCTCTTATTCAGAGCAGGCAGCAAAAGCTTAGGCCAATATATTTTGGCTTCAATGGCTTTTCTTCATATATAGCACAAGATGGCCAATAAACAGCACTCCCCAGGTAGCCACATTCTGTCTTCTCACAGCACAGACTCGTGTAAAAGCAGGCTTACAAATGCTCCTCATAGTGTAAATTATAGTTGAATATATTTATTTATCATAAAATTGCACTTATTTATATGTAAAAACAATGCACACTATGAGAAAATCACCAAAGCAGGCAGCCTTACATGGAAGTGAGGCTTGGGGAGCGGACCATTATTGTTTTTATGTGAACCAGAATGAGTCTTTGATGTTGTTTAGAATGGAGACTTGGGTATTGGTTGTATATACAGTATATACGCAATGGCGTGGCATGGTGCCCTGCCCCAGAAGATGACAAAACACATTGGAGCCTTCTGCTGACATCATCATGTACCGAAAGTAACCACTATTTGCTGGCTTTGGTGATTTTCTCCTAATGCATATTGTTTTTACATATACATATATAAGTGCAATTTTAGGATTATTTGGATTGGACTGTTTTTTAATATTATTTTTATACACTATTTTGGCACTGTATTTTTTTATTTATTTACTTATTTATTTATATATTATTGTATGAAGATATCTTGAATTTTCCAAACTTGGTTATGTATAGCTTGGTTGATTGCAATACTTTGTGTATTTGCTATAGAGTGCAAAAGTCAGGACAATTGGCAGTCAGTAGAAGGATAAACTCCCCACAGTTAGTGATCATTGGGAAGAAAAATGCTCCATCATTCTTCTTTGTGGGAGTAAGAATCCCTTTTGTCAAAGTCCATGGGAAGAAGATCACCCCACCAGGCCATACTGGCACAGATACTGTACCAAGTGCTGGAATGAGTGTTTTGGCATGCAGCATGGGACACTGCTCAGGATCACAGGACTTTCACATTTCAAAACAGCCCTGCTGGATCTGGGGCAGTTATGGAGGAGGGGCTGTATAGAACATAACTGTAATAAAAGTACATTTATCCTTTACGACTTATGAATGGCTCGGTTTATCACTATCTGGTAAAATAGACTCAGCAACACACAGTTCAAAGTACCTTTTGCTTCCTAAGGTGCTGTATAGGTGCTATCTAACTTTATTGCCCCTCTCATCCTACCTTACTCCCTTTACTGCCTACCATACTCCTTTCACGGTTCACCTTTCTACTTCCCCTACCCTGACACCACCCCTTCATATATAAAAGCACATACATCACTGACTGGGGTAGCATAACTTGGGGATTTGGCAACACAAGCATGTGCTTTCTTATTCCATGGATCTTTACAAACCATTCACAGCTTGGCCTCCTGGTGCATTATGTTAACGCACCTGCATTAACACACATTTTTTTCTCACCTTAACATTGAGTTAAAGCAGTCTATTCAAAAGAATCAGCAGGCAATGCACCAAATGGTCCAAAAACACAGACATGCACTATGTCTGTCATTGCAGCACACCAGAATGCACAGTGCATAGGAGTTGTGTTGCCTTAGTGTGTTGCGGTGCACTGCAATGTGATACTACATGTTACCACAATATATCGCTCTGGAAAGGTGTAAATTATTATTATTATTACATCGAGTTTATATAGCGCCAAAGGGTTTGCTCAGCGCTGTACAATAGAGGGGGGACAATACATGAAACAGTACAGCAACTACAAACAGCACACGAGGGGTAAGAGGGCCCTACTCTTTCGAGCTTACAATCAATAGGGCCTAAATATATTTTTATCTGTCAGCAAAGATTTATTTTACCTTTTCACATCATTATTGAAGTTGATTTGTGAGTAATATTACGCCCACTAGTTAAACATTGCATATCACAATTTCTAGTACAAATCGACGTAATGAAAATGTTCAATCTGTGTAACCACTCAGCATCTGTCTACATTTGCCTAACCAAAATGACTAAGATGGACCTCAGCTGGAGGCATAGGCAATAGGAATCACAATTAATTAAGTTTAAATGCAGCAGCTCATACTATATGTCATTGTCTCCAGAGCTTGGTGCTCTCACAGCTATGTTGATAAATTGCCCTCTCCACATATTTTCTGTTCAAATATTTCATTTTACAGGATTTGAAGGCTTTAAAAATAATAAATTGTTGATTACCTAAGTTGAGTCTCTTCCCATCTGTCTTTGTAGCACTGCTATGCCTTCCTTATGAAACCAGACTGTAAGGCAAAATAGTAATTAAAATATATTACACTGGGCTTAATCAGAAGAATACTCACACCATCATTTTTGTATTTAATTTATGCAAGAGTTTTTCTTGCACTGCAATGGAGTGCAATGATTAAATCATTTTTTTTGTATTGATCATTCTACAAATATGGTTTTCTTGCCTACCATGCCATGCCCAATTATTTGCCCAGTTAGAAAAAATGAGAACAAGAACAAAGGTGTATTGTTCTTGTCCTCGGATGACTTTAGACTTACTAGAGCCCAGATGCATTTATGAAAGTTGGCAAGGGTTTTAAATTTTCTCACATTCAACCTGGACCTGTGTAGTGTTAACCCCTGACCTAATCTGCTATAAATAGCCAAATATTAATAGTTTAATTGCTGCCACATACTAAATATTTAGCACTATAACGCTGGTCATAGGCAGATCCAAATTCAGCTGGTTCAGCAGGGATTGGCCAAATCTGTCTATGGGCAGGCTGGTTGTACAGAAGTTGATTCTCGATTGACTTCTGTACAACCAGCCTGTCATTTTTTTTTTCAGTCAATCAGTGTTGTCAGCTATATTTGGTAACACTGATCATTGAATTCTGATGGAACTCTCCCCCCCACTGTCAAAGTACAATAGCTCCACAAAAGGGATTCCCCTATCAACACTGACTGTGTTGCTGGGGGAAATGAATAATTTTTTTGGGTTCAGCCCATTGTTGAATAAAAAAAAATACATCATCTATGGCCTACCTAATTCTGATTGAACTAGAGTGCTGTGATATGTCCAGGCACAAACATTTCCTCAGTAGCTGCAAAGGATGAAAATTCGCTTTATGTGTACCAAATATCTTTGCAAACCCAGACATTACATTGTAACAGTAGCAGTGACATCATCACTGTGCTGTTCAGAGCCTGTGCAGGCAGCAGACCTCTGGGAGGGACCCAGTATACCCCCCACTACAGTCTGCATGCAGGAAACTACATGGAGGGATGAAGACAAGACCAGCCACCCTGAACAAGGAGGGAGAGCGTCAGTGACTGGTATTAACTACAGAAATGTTCAGCACAAAGAAAAAGTTTCACATTGTATTGCTGCACATATCTGAAAAAAAACACAAACTGCACAAAGATTCAAGATAGAATAAACTTGCCTCCTGTATATAGACAATATTTGCTTATCTCAGAGCTTAGCTTTACATTAAATAGCCCGAAATACTACGAATAGCAACAATTATGTAGCAGTTGACAACCTTTTAACCACTTGCCCTCCTGAGGATTTACACCCCTTAATGACCAGGCCTCTTTTTGCTACTCAGCGCTGCACTAATTCAACTGATAATTGCGCGGTCATGCAATGCTGCACCCAAACGAAATTTACGTCCTTTTTTTCACACAAATAGAGCTTTCTTTTGGTGGTATTTGATCAGCTGTGTGCTTTTTATTTTTCAAGCTATAAACAAAAAAACAATATTTTTTAATTTTAGCTATAAAAAATATATAGTAAACTCAAAGTTAGTTATAAATTTAGGCCAAAATGTATTCTGCTACATGTTTTTGGTAAAAAAAATCCCAATAAGTGTATATTGATTGCTTTGTGTGAAAGTTATAGCGTCTAAAAACTATGGTATAGATACTGCAATTTACGCCATTTTTTTGCTATACAGCGCTGTGCTAGTTTAACGGACAATTGCGCGGTCATGCAATACGGGAAATAAATGAAATTTACATCCTTTTTTTCTCACAAATTGAGCTTTCTTTCGGTGGTATTTGATCGCCTGTGCGTTTTTTATTTTTTGCGCTATAAAAAAAAAGACTGACAATTTTGAGGAAAAAAAAACAATATTTTGGACTTTTTTGCTATAAAACATGTCCAGTAAAAAAAAATTTAAAAATCAAACTTAGTCATAAATTTCTGCCAAAATGCATTCTGCGACATGTCTTTGCTAAAAAAAAGCCCCAATACGTGTAAATTAATTGGTTTACGTGAAAGTTATAGCGTTTACAAATGGCGGGAAAGATACTGGGATTTTTAATTTTTTTTTATACTAATAATGGCGGCGATCAGTGACTTTTGGCGGTGATCAGCAAATTATGGTGGCGATCAGCGACTTATGGCGGGACTGCAGCGGACATTCTGACACTGGGGGGGAAATGACTTGGGGTCACTGACATCCCCAGTGACACCAATACAGTGATCAGTGCAAAAAAAAAACACTGACACTGTACTAATGGCACTGGGGAGGAAGGGGTTACCTTTATTATGCAGTGAAAGGGTTAACTGTGTGAGGGGAGTGTTTTACTAGGGGGCGGGGGTGTGTACTGAGGGGGGGGGAAGCTGATCTGGAGAGATAAACTCTTCCCTCCTGCTCAGCCTGTCAGGAGCTGTCAGGGAACTGACAGAAAGCACAGCTACTGCAGCTGTGCTTTGTCAGTGATTGCCGCTAATCGCCGGGACACAGCCAGTAATGAACGGCTGTGACCCGGCAACTGACATCTGCGGCCATGATCGTGGGACAGGTAGGGCGGAGGCGCGCCTTGCGCGTGCCCCCTACCTGTTTTGAAAACACACATTTTAAAACATGGTTTTGCACAGCCATGCCGCCCTGCCGCCGTATTTCTACAGTGGCTGGGCGGCATGTGGTTAATATACATTCCACATGTCCATTGTTTGGGCTAAATATCTACAGTATATCTTTCCTCACAATCACTGCCTATGACTGAAATGTGCGGATGAGAAAAAGAAAAATGAGTCATGTGATATCATGTGATGCAGCTCATTCCTACATGAGCCCATTATTTGCAGTAAGTGGAAGAAATTAGAGGATAACCTGTGATAATCAGACCATGGAAGGGTTATCTCCAATGTGCCAAAACAATGTTCACTGATACATTGACTGACTTTGGAATATGTTGGAAAATCTCTGATCTTACAATGATTGCTTCAACTTGAAGAGTATAGGTCAACCTTTTCATCACAGAGGAACCCTTGAAATAACTTTCCAGTCACAGGAAACCCTTACTAAAACTTACTATATGTACAGCTCATGATACATTAGTGTAATGATCGGTGGGAAGAATGCTTCTTACGCTTGTGGTCATTAGAAATAATTCCCCCCTCACAGTAAACTAAAAAGATGGTGTCAATGGGAACTCATCTGAGAGGAAGAAACTGCTCATTGCTCAAGGAACCCCTAGAAAGCTCTGGAGGAACCCTAGAGTTCCATGGAACCCTGGTTGAGAAACACTGGTATAGGTTGACCACTAGAAGGGGCTGTGTGCTGTCTTTTTGTAAGAAGCCAGCAATGAAATGTCATTTGTCATTTAAACATTTTTTTCTTTGTAAATGTTACTTTTGCTGTAGTACATGCTACAGAAAGAATGAAGAAAAATTGCAGAGTCTCCCCCAAAATGCATACCAGATCGTTTAAGCCAGGTAGAAATTTTAATGGGGTACCCCGCACAAGAAACAAAAAAAAAAGTAAGATCCCCCAGGAAATCAACACCAGACCCTTATATGGCCAGGGCTTTTCTTCCAAATAAGTGAATGGGGCTGGTGATGTCATTAATTTAGAACTTGGCAGTGCCTGAACCCGCTGGTGCTGTTAACAGTCATTGGCAGTGGGAAGCTGTCATGTGTAAATTATTATACATGACGCTATTATACATGACTAACAGCTCCTGTCGAACGAGTAAAAGTTTGGGCACTAGTCCAAAGCCCAAGTTGGGTCTGATCCTTAAGCTCATCCTTACTCTCTATCTGTATACATATTACTGGGCTGATGTGATCCATTCCTTTTTATTTATATGTACAGTTTGTTATTCTAATGCTTCATCCAAATGTCATTTCTAATGGCAAATGATTTGATTGAATACATAAGCAAATGTTTAGTTAAAGGAGTAGTACAGCCAAAGTTCTTTTGGCTGTACTGTGGCTCACAGGGGTGCAGTTCGTTCTGCACTCCTGTGACATGTTTATAGCCAACAGTGGGCTAAAGTCCGCTATCAGCTGATGTCACTCAATCAGTCCAGGCTGGGTAAAGATCCCAACTTTAAAGTCGGGATCCACCCAGATGTTTGGACAGCACATGGTCGCCTCTCAGCGATCTGATGAGAGCCTAAGCCAGCCGGACTCTGCACAACCCAGCGCTCCAGTGAGCGTGGGGGCACAGAGCAGAGAGCTGGTGACTGAAAGTTACCAGACCTCTGTTCATGGAGCACTGAGAACTGATTGATCAGTGATGTTTGACCACTCAGTTCTCAGTCTTAGAGGGGACAGATGCAGCATCGGCCCAAGGTACGGATGATTTCTGTAAAAAAAACAACTTCTATTTTAAACTCAATGTACATACAGTGGGGATCGAAAGTTTGGGCACCCCAGCTAAAAATTTGTATTAATGTGCATAAAGAAGCCAAGGAAAGATGGAAAAATCTCCAAAAGGCATCAAATTACAGATTAGACATTCTTATAATATGTCAACAAAAGTTAGATTTTATTTCCATCATTTACACTTTCAAAATAACAGAAAACAAAACAATGGCATCTGCAAAAGTTTGGGCACCCTGCAGAATTTATAGCATGCACTGCCCCCTTTGCCAAGCTGAGACCTGCCAGTGTCATGGATTGTTCTCAATCATCGTCTGGGAAGACCAGGTTATGTCAATCTCAAAGGCTTTAAATGCCCAGACTCATCTGACGTTCCCCCAACAATCAGCACCATGGGTTCTTCTAAACAGTTGTCTAGAAAACTGAAACTGAAAATAGTTGATGCTCACAAAGCTGGAGAAGGCCATAAGAAGATAGCAAAGCGTTTTCAGATGTCAATATCCTCTGTTCGGAATGTAATTAAGAAATGGCAGTCATCAGGAACAGTGGAAGTTAAAGCAAGATCTGGAAGACCAAGAAAAATATCAGACAGAACAGCTCACAGGATTGTGAGAAAAACAATTCAAAACCCACGTTTGACTGCACGATCCCTACAGAAAGAGATACTTGTACAAATATGGTCTTCATGGAAGAGTCATCAGAAGAAAACCTCTTCTATGTCCTCACCACAAAAATCATCATTTGAACTTTGCAAATGAACATATAGACAAGCCTGATGCATTTTGGAAACAAGTTCTGTAGACTGATGAGGTTAAAATTGAACTTTTTGGCCGGAATGGTATGTTTGCTTTGCTCAGGTATGTTTGGAGAAGAAGGGGCACAGAATTTAATGAAAAAAACCTCTGTCCAACTGTTAAGCATGGGGTTGGATCAATCATGCTTTGGGGTTGTGTTGCAGCCAGTGGCACAGGGAACATCTCACGAGTAGAAGGAAAAATGGATTCAATAAAATTTCAGCAAATTTTGAATGGTAACTTGATGCCATCTGTGAAAAAGCTGAAGTTAAAGAGAGGATGGCTTCTACAAATGGATAATGATCCTAAACACACCTCGAAATCCACGGGGGATTACATCAAGAGGCGTAAACTGAAGGTTTTGCCATGGCCTTCACAATCTCCTGACCTCAACATAATTGAAAATCTATGGATAGACCTTAAAAAAGCAGTGCGTGACAGACAGCCCAGAAATCTCAAAGAACTGGAAGACTTTTGTAAGGAAGAATGGGCAAAGATACCTCAAACAAGAACTGAAAGACTCTTGGCTGGCTACAAAAAGCGTTTACAAGCTGTGATACTTGCCAAAGGGGGCAGTACAAGATATTAACTCTGCAGGGTGCCCAAACTTTTGCAGACGCCATTTTTTTGTTTTCTGTTATTTTGAAAGTGTAAATGATGGTAATAAAATCTAACTTTTGTTGACATATTATAAGAATGTCTAATCTGTAATTTGATGCTTTTTGGAGATTTTTCCATCTTTCCTTGGCTTCTTCTTTATGCACATTAATACAAATTTTTAGCTGGGGTGCCCAAACTTTCGATCCCCACTGTAAAAAGAATTGGACTAAATCTCCCAGATCCTAGTGTATCCTCCCTTCCTGAAGCAGCAACCACACATATTGTTCCCAGCCACATCCCCTCCTTCTCTCTGCATACAGTTACATCAATGCATGCAGTGACACTGAAATTAATATTACAATGCGGCACTATACCTAAACAATTCTGCTTCATACATATATCCAAAAAGGTTACATAAATATGAAAATCAATATATTAAAAATGTGTTCATAATACATAACAAATGTGCAAATTGATCACACACTTACACATAAACTATTTATGTGTGACACCTCTCCAGCAACTTTATCAAATAATGCATACATAAATGAATGTGCATTGAAAACGTACAAACACTCACATATAGCTGTGTTTCAATTCTTATCCACCTCAGTACTTTCCTCATGCAACTTCTGCATGTTTAAATCACTTTCTTGCAAAAAAAACCCACTGCTCTCTTCCCACTTGTGCTTTAGGTGTGCACTCACCTCAGGAGGTCATGTGGTGCCTGCAACCTCTAAGAGGTAATACTCCTCTGTCATCTCCACTTCTTGTATCATAACTTGGATCAAAGACACAAATAAGCTCATAGTCATAGCGCTCATTGAGTTGTGGGGCAAGTTCTGGGCTTTGAGCACAGTGTGTGTGGGAAGGAGCTGGGTACCCTCCCGTTGTGCTGTCCAGGCCACTGTACAGAGGTTTGAGGGACTCTAACTCACTCTGGTGATTTGTACAACCTATATGCTTCTGCTTTTTTAAAGAAGTAAATTACTGATCTTCCTAAAGCATGTGTACTAATTTGTCCCTGTGGATGTGTTTTTGTGGTAGTGTCCAGGGGCGGACTGACCATTTGGAAACTGCCCGAGGGCCCGGGGTCAGTAGGGGGCCCCATGAGATGCCCCTGGTACCTTTTTCATAGGCTTTTTTGAGTTTGGGCAACGACACAGGGGCCCCATGATCCCCTATTGCCCGGGGGCCCCATGAGTTGTCAGTTAGCCCCTGGTGGTGTCAGTGTGAAAGTCATTGTATCTCTATGGATGTGTTTCTGAGGGTGTCAGTGCAGAGCTGCTTGTTTGTCTGTGGGTATGAATCTGATGGTAAAAATTTGGTACTGATTGTGCCTCTGCGGATGTGTTTCTAGTGGTGTCAGTGTGGTACTGTTTGTGTTTCTGCGGATGTGTTTTCCTGGTGGTGTCAGTACTGTACTGAGTATGTCTCTATAGACATGATGCATCAGTACAATACTGATTGTGTTTCCTGAGATGTGATTCTTACAGTGACAGTGAGATACTATTGTCTCTTTGTGTAGCTGAAGGGGAAGGCAGGATCTTTTTAAAATACCTAATCCCACCTCCTCTATTAAAATTTAAAACACCCAAAAGGACATTTTACCCTATGCTGGGCCAGTGTAATTCAACCCACTTGGTATGAGCTCAGGCTATCGATGACACTTTCCCTGGGCTCATGTCATTATGTGAGCAACACTAGGTCCAAGAAGTAGAACCTTTCACCACCAGAGGACAAGAGGAAGGACCTACGACCCGGTGTGTATTTACCACAAGGCAAACAAGGCAGTTGCCTAGGGCGGCATTTTTCAGGTGGGATCTGAAAGAGGCTGCGGGCTGCTTGATGGTGAATGCAGAGCCTGACTCTTGTTTCCAGGGAACTGTGAAGGTGAGTGTCTTATCTTTTGCCAGAGTGTGTGTGTGGGGGGGGGGTTGCCAGTGTATGGGGGTTGGTGGTAGTGGAAGGCTCTCTCCGTCGGGGGGGGGGGGGGGTTGGGTTCTGGGCTGTTTTTGGTTAATCAAATGTAATATCTCCTGCGCTCCGGGACCCAGGCCGGTGGTGAGTAGATGGAATCAAACTCCAAAAAGAAAGGAACCACCGGAATAAACAAGGTTGTGCAGCTCCACATCAAGGCTGGGGAAGCCCAAACAAAACTGTGAGGGAGAACAACAAAAGAGAAGCGCACCAACCTTGCGCATTACCTCAGTAACCAAAAATTTATTGAATAAAAGAATGGTACTCACAAACAGCGAATAAAAACAAGCATGTAAGTCCTCAAAGGGACTTTAGAGGCAAGATGCCAATGCGAATCCCATCATGGAGGAAGCCACTCAGTACATCTGACGCTTTTCGAAGGACATGCCTTCTTCCTCAGAGCTCATTATCAATTAACCTCCGGAAGGTTTTACCCCCTTTATGACCAGGCCATTTTTTGCTATTTAGCAGTGTGCTAATTTAACTAGTAATTGCTTGGTCATGCAACACTGTACCCAAATTAAATTTATATCATATTTTTCACACAAATAGAACTTTATTTTGGTTGTATTTGCTCACTAAAGGGTTTTTTATTTTTTATTATATAAATGAAAAAAGACCAAAAAAAATAGAAGAAAAAACTCAATATTTTCTACTTTCTGTTATAAAACATATCCAATAAAATCAAATTTCTTCATAAATTTAGGCCAAAATGTATTGTGCTACATGTCTTTGATTAAAAAAAAAATCCCCATAAATGTATATTAATTGATTTTTGTGAAAGCTATAGCAACTACAAATGATGGTATATATACAGGAATTTACACAGCTTTAGACGCTATACTAATAATGGCAGTGATTAGCGACTTGTAGTGGGACTGTGATAGTGTGGTGGCAAGCTGGCACTAACAGACACTGACTGGGAGGGACACTAACTGGCTTACTGACACTGATGTCTCTTGTCAGACTAATACAGTGTTCAGATATAATACTGTACAGTACACTCAGGACCGGTGCTTCCACTAAGCAAACTAGGCAGTTGCCTAAGGTGCATTGCGGCCTAGGGCACAAGCACGGGCTGGCACTCTCTCCGGCAGTGTGGGGCGTCATGAATGATCCTTGTGAGCTGAGGGAGGGGTGACAGAGGGGGAGGTGAAGAGACAGAGAAAGATGCCAGGTGTCTGGGTGGTGTTTTCCAGATTTAAAAAGACAAGAAACGTGTCAGTGACAGGTCATCAGGTGAGGTGGGAGATCTAAGCAATCACCGACTGGATGCCAGGCTGTAGTGTAACAGCTACCGCTCCTTCCAGTCTTCCTCTTAGTACCTTACTGCAAGCCAGATGGCGGCTGCATCAGAGACACTGCAGAGTTCCAGTCCAGCCCTTCTTACCATTCATCAGCAAAGGATGGTACTGTCTCGTGTGTGAGTGTGACCCGAACATCACATGTGCAATGTCAGTGATGACATCACAATCCTACAGCCTGCTCTTCTAGTGCATGATGCTGCTGCTAATCTGTCAGTGTAGGTGGTGGTGTCGGATTGTTCAATGTCAGATCTCTCTGTAGAAAAATTGACCAGTAGGTAAAGAACCCAGTAGGAAATATGGTAAGTCCTTGGGAGAACATACTGTGGCTTAAAATGTAATGTTTATTGACACTTTCATAACAAACTAAAAATGCAACAATATCCTCCACCCTACACTGTAAAATCATGACAATGTTGCCATGCAATAAAATACCTGCCCAGGGATCCCTGTCGACATCACACACACTCACACAAGCACTGCACACTCGATCGGCCAATGAGATAAGACGCCATGAAACCCTTGGGGTTATGTGGTGTCAGATGATGAACAAAGGGACAACCGGAATATAATGGGAATCAAAGAGACAGTGTACAGATTGATGGCAGGATCAAACTGATGAATGCTGGCGCAAAATCAATCAGTCCTCAAAAAGGAGATATATGAGTGGAGTCGATCCAAGTATAACATAACAGGCAGTCCTCAAACTTCCCATGTATAGACAATGCTTCATAGAGTGATGACATAATATGTAGCTCTCATATAAAGAGTGGAATAGCCCTCAATTAGAGAGTGTATGTGACACAATCAGATCAATGCACTGGTATAACAAGAAGAGGCAGTCAATAGTAATGCATTAAACCGTGTAGGTCGATCCTTTGATCCTGTGTTCCTGTGTGAGATCATGAAACTAGATGGCAGATCCATATGTTTCCCGTGAAGGACAATCCACAAATATCTTCAAAGAGTAGATGATGGCAGTGGTGCCAGTATAAATGCAAGGCAGGTAAAGTAGGTATTAAAGTGGATACTGACAGTGGTGGGTGAGCTAGAGAATAAAGAAGTGATAAACCGCCATCTACCAGCATTAAGAGCAAGGACATCAAATTACTATTGCTCAGCCGAGCCCTTTGCAGTAGATGGGAGTTCCCCAGTGTATTGATGCCTAGGTACAGGAACAGAGTTCACCCAACCATGCGCTATCATCTGTCGTGGTCTCTTCCTGCTGCTAAATATCAGGTTGTGTACCCATCCCCTTTGTGTCTCAGTCATGCCTCCCTCTGGTTGAGGTACATCGATGATGTCCTCATGCTATAGGAAGGCACCAAGTTGGCACTCCATGTGTTTTTGTCTGAACTCAACAATAACAATCATAACATCAAACTCACCTAAACCTTTGGTTATAGGCAAATATCCTTCCTTGACCTCTCAGTATCGATTGAGAGTGATGCCCTCTACACTAAAACATTCAGGAAATCAATAGCTGCAAATTCCTTGCTCCTCGGCTCCAGCCATCATCCACATTCCCTGATTCAGGGCATCCCCACTGGACAATTTCTGCATATTCGCAGAAACTGTACCAGTGGTGATGACTATAGACAGGAGGCTCATGACCTTTATCATAGATTTCAGGAAAGAGGATACCCTCAAGGTACTCTCAGACGCTCTAAAGCAAAACTTCCAAATGCAAGCAAGAAGAGCTATTATATACACGTACTGACAACTTGATTTCCAGTGAACAATCTCCTGTGCGCATCATTACCCATTTTGGGACTCAGTGGGAGGCAGTGCAGGCAATTTTAACCAAGCACTGGCACATTCTTACTCAGTCCCCTGAATAATCCCAGATTGTGGGCCCCAGACCTCTTAAGGTCACCAAGTGAGCAACAAACTTGAAGGACAGTTTAGTTAAATTTTAATTTACATGCATACACAACCAAAAACTGGCTCACAGATCTAGCTCCGCTCACAGGGTTGTATCCATGTGGACAATATAATATATGTAGGCATGTTGATCGGACAGATAGATTCACTGATGTCTATAATCAGAAAGTTTTTCACATTAAGCAATTTATGAACTGTGCTACCACTTGAGTGATATATATGCTCCAGTGTAATAAAATATATATTGGGAAAACAAAATGTCAATTATGTGTATGTATAGGTGAACATATAAGTAGTATATGTAATAAACATGATCGAACTCTGGTTGCTGAGCATTTTGCTAAGTTCCATAATTCGTCCCCTGCTGGCCTACGTGTGAAGGCCATTTATGCATTAAATTTGTCTAGTCGTATGGGTGACTTTGACACAATTCTCCTGCGTAAGGAGAAGGAATGGATTTTTAAAATTGGAGCGTTAGCACCCAGGGGTTTGAACATTGAATTTACCCTACAGGTCTTTCTTGATCCATAATCACCTAACATTCCCTTCCTATTGGAGCTACTGTCACCTGTTATCACCTGTCACATTGGTCTGTTCTTTACCTCTCCTCTGATTGGTCACTTAGCAGAGTGGCTCACTGGCGCAGATACTTTGTAATCATTTGGGGTCTTAGTTGTCTCTTGATTGTGGTATGATTATTTGGTTGCATATACCTGATTACCCTTTGGGCATTTTTATTACATGATAATTGTAGCATTATTATATTGGTGGTATGACTTTGTTTTTGCGGTGGCAATTTTCCCTATGGAAAATGGAAGTGATGTCCAAGTCCTCTATAAAAGTCTTCAATAATATGGCTTGCGTATCCTGAAGAAGCTGACTTGACTCAGTGGGTGAAACTCATTGATGTCACAGCGTCTTGACACCTGCGTCCCTATCATCCCCGTCCCTCCACGTGGTTCCACCATCTGACTGCCACGCACCGCACACTGGACCACCAGGCAGACCCTTCACCCCCGGTTGACCACACCACTGCCTCTCCTTGTTATACCAGTGCATTGATCTGATTGTGTCACATATACTCTCTACTTGATGGCTATTCCACTCTTTATATCAGAGCTACATATTATGTCATCACTCTGTGAAGCATTGTCTATACATGGGAAGTTTGAGGACTGCCTGTTATGTTATACTTGGATCGACTCCACTCATATATCTCCTTTTTGAGGACTGATTGAGTTTGCTCCAGCATTCATCAGTTTGATCCTGCCATTAATCTGTACACTATCTCTTTGATTCCCATTATATTATGGTTGTCCATCATCATCTGACACCACATAACCCCAGGGGTTTCATGGTGTCTTATCTCATTGACCAATTGAGTGTACGGTGCTTGTGTGAGTGTGTGTGGTGTGGACCGGGATCCCGGGGCAGGTGTTTTTTTGCATGGCAATGTTGTAATAATTTTACAGTGTAGGGTGGAGGGCATTGTTGCTTTTTTTACTTTGTTATGAAAGTGTCAATAAACATTATGTTTTAAGCCGCAGTATGTTCTCCTGAGGACTTCTTTCCTAGTGGGTTCTTTACCTACTGGTAAATTTTTGTACTGTATGGTTTGGTCCTGAGAACACCACCCTTGAACTTGGGTGAGTGGGCATATGCTATATATATCTATTTGTATTTATATGTGCTGGGGATCCCATTTTAGTTTTTGCTATATCAGATCTCTCTGTGACAGGAACTGATGACATCCTCTGAGCAGTGGACCTGTCACTGTGGGATCGCTCAGTTAGGGTGTCCTCTGTATGTGTTGACTCCCTGCTGTCACAGTGTTTTATCTTCCCCCCCATTGCCTGAAGAATTCCAGCCTGGGATCTATCAGAGTGTGGACCCTCCACTCACTGCAACTGTCACCCTGTCAGCCACAGATACATGACTAGTGTAGAATAGATGTACCCCTAAACTAAAACAATAGCTCTTACTTATATAAATGAAGGAGACCAAACCGAAATTGGAGTAAAATGGCCATCACAGCCTTTTATTAACAATTCAACTTAAATAATACAAAAACCTTTCCTTAAAACAGAAAACATAACAGTAAAAGTTGTTGGTCTTAGAAGGCACAAAAACAATACCATTATTCCCTGCGGAACCTTAACCATAATAGTAATAATAAGCCTCTTGTTGCAACCCTCCGGCTCTGAGACAAAACAGAAGATCCGAAGTGCACTCCACCTTCCAGTTAAACCTTGGTTAACCGGTGTGCACCTGAGGACACCATACCACCGATGGGTCCCAACCATTCACTTTAGCTTCAGATTTTTTGCAGCTCCAAAGACCAACAAACCGCCCAAGTGCCATAAAAGACAAGGAACCAGAAGTCCCCAAACAAACACAAAGGAGGGTGGGAAGTTTCTTCCTCCATCTGCACCCCTGTACTGAAAACGTTGTGACCCTACACCACTCCCAAAGGTGCTCACCCCGCACAACACCGTCACCAATCAGGTAAGCCTGCATATTTTAAAGCCTTGCCAGCCTATCCTTAACCCTTTCCTGGATGTCCTATCATATTCACACAGCCATGTCTACCCTCCGCTATTTTTTTCTACTATGGGCATCACTGTCCGTGACACTGCTTAGCAGAGCCTGGGAGGGGGGAGGCAGATTTTACCAAGAGACATACCACACTGACAGCCAAATTAAATTTCCTGCCTGTGTGATCACAGGGTTTGATTACTGGATACTAACCCCTGACAGTGACACTATTATTTTCATATGGACATCAATTCAGCTATGTGCTGGATTATTTTGGTAACCTTAATATCATTGACCTAACTCAGGGGTATGGGATGAGCTATGAACCTGTGTGTTTTAGATAGTACTATCAGTACCTTGGACTTACAGATAGTGCATTGTAAAAGCTAGATCAGTATGACCAGGGCTTTTTTTCTGGCTTAACGTGTCAGTGTGGAAGCAAAACATTCTGTAGCAAAGCAGAATGACCACCGTGCGGACTGAGCATACAGCTCTATTTCGGCTGCAACTTGAGAGAGTGGACAGAAAAATGATGTAATCTGCACTCTGCCTGCTTCTCCCTGCACATCAGATGCTCATTTTGGCACCACTCTGCTTAAATGTGTGGAAGAGGTGTGGGTTGATCTTATGGGTAGGCTGTGCTCCTGACTGACTGGTGTGCTCAGTGTTAACTGTGAAATCTGCCTGAAAAGAAGTTTTAGACATTTTCTTGTAAAGTAAAGTGACAATGCTGTTGAATGGGGCTGTGTGTGTACTGTCTGGTAATGCTACTTGGATGTGGACCTCCTGTACTGTGCCTGTGACTGTCTCTTTGCTGGATTGGGCTGCCTCTTTGCTGGATTGTGCCATCTTTTTGCTGAATATATGGGAATGTCTCTTTGCTGGATTGAACTGTTACTTTGTTGGCAACTATATCAACTGAACAAGCCTTGGCATCAGCACTTGATATGGTTGAATTGGTGAAAATTTTGCTAAGACATGAAAAGTGAGATTTTGATGTGTCTGAAACTGAAACTTTAATGAGTCTTTTTTCCCTGTCTATTCTTGTAATAATTTATATTTGATTAATACAATTAATTTATATTTGGTTAATAAACACTCACTGGCCACTTTATTAGGTACTATACATCTTGCTAGTGCCAAGAATGTATCCCCCACACCATTACACCACCACCAGCAACCTGAACCACTGATATAAGGCAGGATGGATCCATGCTTTCATGTTATTTACACCAAATTCTGACTCTACTATCTGAATGTTGCAGCAACCATTCATGGGGCATGCACATACCCACCCAAAAACCCAGAAACAGGCAGCGACGTATGGGTACATTGCCTAGCCTGCAACTTCTGCTAACCCACAGAAAATGTACTATGGGGGGGCGGCAAGCTGTTAAAATGAACCTATGCACACTTGATTATTTTAAAATTCTTGTCCACCTCTGTAGCTATAGACCTTATGGAGAAAGTAATTTTTAAATTTCATAACAGAGGCACAGAAATCTTTACTCTTTTCCTATTACTTTATATGCATCAGAATTGTGACAGCCTGACAGTCTTTGATGTAAACACACAGCAGATGTTTCTAAGCTGTTAGAAACCACCTGAAACGCAATTTTAGTCTTTGCTGTGACCTTTTCATATTCTTGAGAATGAAGTACTTCACAGTAGAAACAACTAGAGAGGTCAGAGATGGCTTGTTGTAAAGCTTTTTTACTCTGTATTAGGAATATATAAATAGAGTGGAGCTCCAGGCTTCCCCCAAACAATTAAAAGGCAGCAGTTACAAATCCTGTAGTTGCTGACTTTTAAATATAAGGAAACTTACCTGTCCAGGGGTCCAGGGATGTACTCACCTGAGCTGATTCTTCAACCGAGTTTGAGTGCAGGCTCTGGCATCTTAAGTAGAAGAAAAAAGAAGCCTTGCGGCTTCACAGCCAGTTTCCCACTGCGAATGCACGGTAGCACGATAGGTTTTGCAGGCTAACCTAACACAACATACATAATTTTTCTTGCATCAGATAAGCCTTTAAATTGATATCAGACTTAGATGCATATATTTTTTTTCTAGGTTTTGTTTAGGAAGAAATTTTTAACATTTTGAAAAAAACTTTTTTTCTGTGCTTCTTACCAACACAACTTGTATGTAATTAGTACAGCCCCAGATACTGTATGTACCCCTGTAAAGTCTGTTTATAAAAAGGATATCGCATAAGTGTGAACTTTGTGTAACTTGCATTTTGCTTTAGTACAGCTTTATTCTCCTTTCGAAACTACAAATGTAAAATGCAATTGGCGTAAATTGTTGACATAACATTCAGAAAACTTACAAAGTAAAGGCAAATGCCATTCACATCAAGAAACTTTGTTGGGAAGTCCAAGAAAATCTGTTGAGAGAATGTATTAAATGTGAGATATATATATATATATATATATATATATGAAATAAACCAAAAACCTGTTCAATTGAGTGTCTTATGCAGAAGGTGACCAGATTTCAAGGAAATGCATTTCGGGTAGAGTGGGCATGCCTTGTTTCCTTTTGGAGATAAAGGCAAAGATTGACTTTACATTGGTCGGATTCATCTAAGGTTCCTGTTAAGAAAATGGCATGCTGCCATGTTGCTGTACACAGCCCTGGCTGAGTGAGTCCTGATCATGATAGGAAGCAGGGGGTGGAGCACTCAATAAAAAGGGTTCCTGGGCCAGTAGGAGTGGGAAAAACCAGAAGAATTACCAGCCTATAATACGTTTGTAATTTAAGTTGATCTGCTGCAGTGCTCTAGGCCAGCAAAATAACAGCAGGTGGAAAAACGATAAGAGATATGAATGTGTCTAACAGGCAGTTGTGTTCTTTTTGGTCAATAGGTAGTTTTTTTTTTGACCTGCCATGGTGGCACTAATAAAAGGCAATTTCGTACAAATGTAAAAAAAATTGCTTTCTGACTAAAGACTTAGCTGGTAAGAACAATGACCAAACAATACTACAAGCAATTGATATTATATAAAGAGAGATTCTTGGAAGCAGAATGTATGTTAATCTGGCTCTGCCAGAGTTCCAAGTAATTAATGCTTTTCAGTGATGTGGACCGTTGAGAGACTTGGCTTTAAAGTGGAATAAAAGCCTTTATTTCAGGGATTATATTTAATTTTAATTAAACTGAGGTCCAGCTACACTTACCCCAGCTAGAACGTATCTAAAGATCCCACATGTGAATTAAGCATTTTGTTGTTATAGCAACCATATTCATGCTAGGAATCTCATGTAACGTAGCAATCTAATTCATGTCCCATAAGAAAGGTAAACTGGCAGGTGAGTTAATTTGCTTTACAGTGTGATCTGTTTTGTTCCCTCCACCCAAAGACAATTCTCTCTTTATGATGTGTATATGTAGAAGGAATAGTAATATTTATATATATATATACACATACACAGCATATATGATTGACACTAGACACACATGCCTGAATTTATATTGCAGCATTACACCAGCTGCAATATTATACAGCTGGAAAAGTAAGCAGTGGTTAATAATATTTTCTTGCAGTGGTGCCCTGCTCCTTCTAGGTGTGGTCCTCCCCACCAATTTGTGCTGAGGAGCACACATGGAGCCATGGCCAGAAACAGCAGAGGCCCTGGGTTCAGATCTGAACCCTAACACCCTTACTTTTTTCCCTAAGACAAATTATTGAGGATACAATCTCACAGATCACTTCTAGGTAATAAGATTTCCATATATTTGCCTACCAGATTGATAAACATTCATTCCATTCAAATCTGTCTGTAAAATCTATATAAATCCTTTCCCCAAACAAATCTCTCCATCTTAGCCTTAGGACAGAATCCCAGTTCTTTCCCTAAAGCCTCAGCTTAAGGTGATTCTGTCAATAAAGGTTGAACATCAAATCTCTCTCTGTTGCCTCTTGGACCCTATATGTAATTGCTGTGTCTATGGAGGCTCAGATCATAATCTATCCTCAATCTCAGCCCTCAAATCAGTCAATGTTTTCCATTTTCTCCTTTAACTCTGTAAACTGCGTAGAGGACAGAGGGAAGTGTAATGGTGTCTTCACACCTTCAATAAATAGCATTTTCTGTCCTTGCATTCTGGGACTTGTGAATCCACAACCCCTT
Source organism: Staurois parvus (assembly GCF_062004578.1). NCBI lineage: Eukaryota > Metazoa > Chordata > Amphibia > Anura > Ranidae > Staurois > Staurois parvus. The sequence goes on along the minus strand of NW_028317866.1, from coordinate 5,655,382 downwards.
TAGTTCTGACTCTTTCACTTTGCTCTTTGCATATATTTTTTGTGTTGGATGAATAAAAAGATGGTATGGTGGTACAGCTATGAGATCTTTGCCCTATTCCCACCATTGTTTTTAAAGGAACACTTCATATTTATTCCTTCATTCATTATACAACATTAATCATTGGCACAAAACATTGCTGAAATATTTTTTCTTACTTTGAAAAAGTGTTCATATCCTCAGTCCTGTATCTGTGGCAACTGTTTTTTTGGCTCTTCATAACAACCAGCTTGGGGAATGATCCATCAACTTCCTGCTGATTGCAAAGCTGAAAGAATACATCCCTGGGCACCCTTTAGACATGTACAGTATGTTCCAGGGAGGGATCTGGACACTGCATTGTTTGGACTTTAGTTATGCAGTCTGCCCATCAAATTGTGAATACTTTCTCAGACCTGCTTCTGGAATAGTAATCAAGCAAGTAATCAGCACAGTGCAGCTAAAGTCTTCACTACCCTGTGGTCATCAGGGAGCAACATGCTCTAAAGCAGCCTTTCTCAATCTTTTTGCCCCTGAGGAACCCTTGAAATCATATTTAGGCCTTGGGGAACCCCTGCTAACACCAATTCACTGGGTGTCAATGGGAAAAATGCCCTTTACATCAGTGGCTAGTAGGAAGGATGCCTTTACAGTAGTGGTCTAAATGTTGCCCTTACAGATTATTATTTATTTATTACTGGTACTTCTATAGCACCATCAATTTACACAGCACTTTACATATATATTGTACATTCACATCAGTCCCTAACCCTCAAGGGGCATACAATCTATGGTCCCTAAATCATATTCATACATACTAGGGACAATTTAGACAGGAGGCAATTAACCTACCAGCATGTCTTTGGAGTGTGGGAGGAAACCAGAGTACCCGGAGAAAACCCATGCAGGCACAGGGAGAACATGCAAACTCCAGGCAGGTGGTGCCGTGGTTGGGATTCGAACCGATGACCCTAGTACTGCTAGGCGGAAGTGCTAACCATTTAGCTACTGTGCTGTCCAGATAGTTAAAAGACCATTGGTGTCATGACATGCTATGTGATATTGGCCCTGGGACTATGCAGGCACCATGAAAGAAGAGGCCAATTAGCCACAGCTGAAGGAACTCCTTGCAACCTCTGGAGGAACCCTAGTTGAGAATAGCTGCTCTAAAGGCTTTCTGTGGATGTACTCTTTCACTCAGGCTCATCATTCATCATCACTTAGTACCGTTCAACAATAGTGTGACTTCTGATGCGACTTGAGTCGTACAGAATCGCATGACAAAGAAAACCTTAAAGGGATTTATTTACTAAATGCAAATATACTGTGCACTGCAAGTATACAAGTGCAGTTGCTCCAGAGATTAGTAAATGAGGCAAAGCTTCACTTTGCAAAGAATACCCAATCATATGCAAGGAAAATAAAAAACAGCATTTTGCATGCACATGATTGGATGATAGAAATCAGCAGAGCTTCCCTTCATTTCAGAGCTTCCCCTCAGATCTAGAGCAACTGCACTTGCAGTGCACAGACTATTTTCCTTTAGTAAATAAACCTCATTGTTTTTAATGGTGCGTATTCTAATCAATATGATTCAGCACAGTGCAACTTTGGAGAAGGTTCCTGCACTACGTGGGTGCAATTTGCAGTGTGATTTGGCCCCACTGCATATGCAAAGTTGCATCAAGCACGCACTGTAGTAGTAGCCAGTAGTGTGAATCAAGCCTTATACTCTCTGCTGTAAATGCATCTAAATGGAATGCAAAGGGAGGTGTTGAGAAAGCAGAATAAATTGTAGACACTGGCATAAAGGAACAGGATGAAACAACTGAGGAATTAAACTTTAAGAAGTTATACTTTAAATGGTCCTAACAAACGGTGTCTGCTAGTGACCCATAGTGAGCCCTCTTGTAAGCATGACTCGCTCAGTTGGGCAGATATCTCCCTGAAAGCATTTAGCATTGACCTGAAAAGGTGCTTAGACCAGCCATTATCATTACCTGATGCTAACAGCAGTACATGCATGTTGCTTTTATCTGTACACTGTTCTGTGAGTGAAGGATTGGGATCTATTAGCAGGGAGACTTTGTGGCAGGTTTAAAAATCTCTGAGTGTTATGACCCTGCCTGACAATCTTGAATGGTGTTCGAAATAAGGAGCTTTATTTACTTTTACTATGTCGCCTATGGCCAGCTTTAGTTTGAGTATTGGTTTGGTGCAGAGGATTAGGAGAAGGTTAAAAAGATGACAAATTTGGGCACCTAAATGTATTGCATTGAAAATATATATATATATATATTTTTTTTTTTTCAAATGGATACATATCTGCATTAACATATAGTTTTAATCATCTCTGTGGAATACCCTGCACTTGGTGAAATAAAATTGATATTATAAACTGATTGCTGCAACCAAAAATAGCCTGGACAGTGCCATAAACAATCTACCACAAATTATAGTGCGCTACTCAAAAAAATCAAGTACATACACTATATAGTGATAATATGAAATCAATCTTACAAACAATCCATGTGAAGCAAGATAAAAACTCTGCATTTATATATAACCGATAAACAAACAAAAGTCTATATTATGAAAGTGATTAAAGTCCACACTACTACTATGATAAAAAATCAATCCACCCACTTTGTAACTACCCCTGAATTCGGATCTCTCATGGGTCGGGATACCTGATTGAGCTCAGCCCTACCTCTGGTTATGCCCTTGGTTCTCTCATAATCTGTGTGGTTATGACCTCTTTTCCGGTAATTTATATTTGCCTGCTTAGCTTTGGTGAGTGTTTAAATTCTTGACACTCTCATTTATGATCTCCAATAACACTGTTGACACAAACTTCGCAGCCCGGACCTTTCGCTTCCCTTGCTTCCCCTTTTTTTTTTTTTTTTTTTTGCCTCTTATCCCCCCTTCTCCCTCTCCCTTTACTCTCCCCCCCCCCTTTTTTTTTTTTCTCCCCCTCTTTCTCTTCTCTCTCTCTACTATGACTCCCATTCTTTTCCTTTTCTTATCCTTTTCTTTCTTTCTATTCCCCTTTTTTCTTTTCTTTCTCGACAACCTCTTAGTCTTCGATCAGGCTTAGTCTTCATTTTATCCAGGATTACTTGGTATATGGTTAGCTTATCTCCTCTAGGATAGTCAATGGTACTCACGAAATCTTCTCTTATACTGCGATGCTCACTTAGCCTCATGATAGCGTACTGCTTTTGGTTTAGGCTCTGAAGGTTCATTTCCTCCATGCTTAGGCCAGTACGCCAATATTCACTTGGTGGAAGTAAGCTGTTATTACCTTCTATATTGTACATTTTTGAACCTTGAGTACTACAGGCATATCTCTGCCGTAATTTGCCATGCTTATGTTATCCACAGTGTCGCACTCTACCATGTTGTTTCTTCCTGTATTTTGGTTTAAGCTGTGTCTATGACCTGATTGATGCTGCGTGTGCATTTCTTTATATTTTCCTGTAACATGTTGTCACTTCTAAATAAACTTTTATGGAATAAAAAAAAAAATCAATCCAAAGACAACAGTATCAGTGTATTATCCTCCACCACATATAGATGGCCTCTTACCAAATGATTTAATCTCAATTGCAGAGATTAATATGTGCTTGTGCATGTGTGCCACTGCAAAAAGTCCACTGTGATCCACCATGCAGTTCCTTACCATAAACAGACACTGGTTGTTTTTCCGGCACGCTCTAAAGAGAACCACGGGAGTCACAATAGTGTTACGCCACTTAACCACTTTACAACCGCGCTATAGTTGAATGATGGCTACAGCACGGTTGTCCAGTTCTGGGAGGGCGTCATATGATGTCCTCCCAGAACGTGCCCCCCGCACACCCCCAGTGATGTGCACCCGGTGCTGTCAGTGATCGCTGTGACCTACGGACACAGCTGATCACATGACTAGGTAAAATGTCAATCACAGCGGCCTTTTACCACGTGATCAGCTGTGTCCAATGACACAGCAGAACACAAAGTAAATACAGTTGCCAGTTTTCGGCAGCACTTTCCTCACTCTGTCACAGCGTGAGGAAAGTACTGCCACTAACCAGCAAATGTCACAGAGGACATCCGCACTGATAATCAGGGCACTGATGATCAGTGCCCTGATGATCAGTGCCACCCATCAGTGTCACCCAGCAGTGCCCATCAGTGCCACCCATCAGTGCCCATCAGTGCCACCCATCAATGCTGCCCAGCAGTGCCACCCAGCAGTTGTGCCAATCAGTACCCATCAGTGCCATCAGTCATTACCACCAGTCAGTTCTGTCAGTCAGTGCCGCCAGTCAGTGCCACCCATAAGAGCTGCCTATCAGTGTCCATCAGTGCCACCTGTCAGTGCCGCCTCTCAGTGCCCATTAGTGCCGCCTATCAATGCCGATAATTGCTGCATATCAGTGCAGCATCGTCAGTGTGTCCTCATCAATGCCCACCAGTGCCGCCTCATCAGTGCCAGCTCATCAGTGCAGCCTTTCAGTGCCCATCAGTGCTGACTATCCATGCCACCTCATCAGTGCCTATTAGTGCCCATCAGTGCTGCCTATCAGTTCCCATTGTATACATTTTAAATAAATATCATATAAATGATAAACATTTTATTAGGGTACTGTGTTGCATGACCACGCAACTGTCATTCAAAGTGTGAGAGCGCTGAAAGCTGAACATGGGCACGAAGGGGGTGAAAGTGCCCAGAAGGCAAGTGGTTAAAATTGCATATGAGCTAGATGTTTTTTGTATTAGGCATTGGAACAATTTAAAATGGACTGCTCCGCACATGTGCAGAAAGAACGGCTCAGCTAGTATATAAGATCTGTCACCTTGATTACTGGCTATGCTGCACACCGCTAATGATGCTCATTGATTGGCGAAAGATGTTGTGAGGGGCTTAGCTGGTGACGTATATTGCATGCTGTGAATACATTCATAGCTTGTTTGTTTTATGCTCGAGTTTTCTTGGATCTTGTAAGTACTTGTCTTTTTTTTATAACAAAGCATATTTAACACTATTGTGGCTCCCGTGGTTCTCTTTGGAGGGTGCCAGTCTAACTGTGTCTGTTTACAGTACAAGGAACTGCATGGTGGATCACAGTGGACCTTGTGCAGGAGCACATATACACAAGCACATACTGATCTCTGCAATCGAGATCAAATCATTTGGTGATTCATTTTATTATAAAAAAAAGGCAGACAGATTTTACATACTAGCTAAGCCGTCCTTTCTGAACATGTGCAGAGCAGTCTGTTTTAAATAGCTCCAGTGCCTAAGGCACTTTTCACACGAGCGTTCCGTATATGTCTGTTTTTTATCTGTTCGTTTACAGATAAAAAACGGACACCTATGTATTTCTATGGACTAGCGGATGTAAACGGATGATCATCTGTTTACATCCGTTAATATCCACATGCATTAACATCCATTTTTTTGAACGGAAGAAAACTATTTTTCTTCCATTAAAACAAAAACGGAACGGACGAAAAATGGATGTAAACAGACAAAAACAGAAGTAAACAGATGAAAAACAATGTAAATGGGTATAAACGGATGAAAAATTTATGTAAACGGATGTAAACTGATGAAAAACTGATGTAAACTGATGAAAAACTGATGTAATCTGATTAGTTTTTTCTTGGGAAAAAAGTGACTGAACTGATGAAACAAAATGGAACGTGAAAGGGACCTAATACAAAAACCATCCAGCTCATATGCAGTTTTAAATGGTATAACCCTATTATGGCTCCCATAGTTCTCTTTGGCGGGTGCCAGTGAAACTGTGTCTGTTTATGGTACAAGGAACTACATGGTGCATCACAGTGGATCTTGTGCAGGGGCACACACACACAAGCAGGTATTGATCTCTGAAATCGAGATCAAATCATTTGGTAAGAGGCCATCTACAGTTGTGGCCAAAATTATTCAACCCCCACTGAAATTGAGTGTTTTGGCCAGTTTGACATTGCTTTTGATCATTCAGTCATCTTGCTTACATTTACATTAAAGAGGCACTTGTAGGTCAGACAAATATAACATAACAGTTATAATGAAATAACCACAAATGTCTTTTCTGTGCTCACAGCATTATCAGTTTTATTCAACCCCCAAGTGACATTCAATCTTAGTACTTAGTACAGCATCCTTTTACAGTTATAACAGCTTTTAAACGTGAAGCATAGCTTGACACAAGTGTCTTGCAGCGATCTACGGGTATCTTCGCCCATTCTTCATGGGCAAAGGCCTCCAGTTCAGTCACATTCTTAGGCTTGCGCACTGCAACTGCTTTCTTTAAGTCCCACCAGAGGTTCTCAATCGGATTTAAGTCTGGTGACTGCGATGGCCACTCCAAAATGTTCCAGCCTTTCCTCTGCAACCATGCTCTAGTGGACTTGGAGGTATGCTTGGGATCATTGTCCTGTTGAAAGGTCCAACGTCTCCCAAGCCTCAGGTGTGTGACGGACTGCATCACGTTTCCATCCAATATCTCCTGGTACTGAAGAGAATTCATGGTACCTTGCACACGCTGAAGCTTCCCTGTACCTGCAGAAGCAAAACAGCCCCAAAGCATGATTGACCCTCCACCATGCTTCACAGTAGGCAAGGTGTTCTTTTCATCATAGGCCTTGTTCTTCCTCCTCCAAACATAGCGTTGATCCATGGGCCCAAACAGTTCTAATTTTGTTTCATCAGTCCACAGAACACTATCCCACAACTTTTGTGGTTTGTCCACATGGCTTTTGGCATACTGCAGTCGACTCTTCTTATTCTTTGGAGACAGCAAGGGGGTACGCCTGGGAGTTCTGGCACGGAGGCCTTCATTACGCAGTGTGCGTCTTATTGTCTGGGCTGAAACTTCTGTACCCACATCTGACAAATCTTTTCTCAGTTCCTCAGCAGTCACACGGGGACTTCTCTCCACTCTACGCTTCAGGTAGCGCACAGCAGTCGAAGTCAGCATCTTCTTTCTGCCACGACCAGGTAGCGTTTCAACAGTGCCCTTTGCCTTGAATTTGCGAATGATGCTTCCTAAGGTGTCTCTTGGTATGTTTAACATCTTTGCAATCTTCTTATAGCCATTGCCCTTCCTGTGAAGAGAAATCACCTCTTCTCTTGTCTTCCTGGACCATTCTCTTGCCTTCACCATGTTTGTAACCACACCAGTAAATGTCTAGAAGGAGCTGAGTATCACAGTCATTTTAAAGCTGCCTAATTGGTGCTTATTATGCTTGATTGCTGCTCGGTGACATCCACAGGTGTTTTCAATACCTGATGGAAAGCACCTGTATGAACCTCTGTTCTTCAGAGTGGTAGTCTTTAAGGGGTTGAATAATTGTGGCAATGAAGAAACCACATAAGAACCATTTACTACTGTATTACATAAACAATTGATGTCATTTTAGTTGCATTTGGGTAGTTACAACGTCCTTGTAGGATTTGATTCTGAATACAATTCCAAATGTACACTATAGTCCCTAAACCCCTTTACAGCATTGGGGGTTGAATAATTTTGGCCACAACTGTATGTGTGGTGGAGCCAGGGGCAGACTGACAACTCATGGGGCCCCCGGGCAATAGGGGATCATGGGGCTCCTGTGTCCTTGCCCAAACTCAAAAAAGCCTATGAAAAAGGTACCAGGGGCATCTCATGGGGCCCCCTACTGACCCCGGGCCCTCGGGCAGTGCCCGAGTTTCTAAATGGTCAGTCCGCCCCTGGGTGGAGCATAATACACTGATACTGTTGTCTTTGGACTGATTTTCATCACAGCACTTGTGTGGACTTACTTTAATCACTTTCATAATATGGACTTTTGGTTGTTTATCTGTTGTGTATAAATGCAGAGTTTTTATCTTGCTTCACATGGATTGTTTTTATGATTGGTTTCATATTATCACTATATATGTCTTTTTTTTGAGTAGCGCACAATAATTTGTGGTAGAGAAGTTTAATCATCTACCTAAAATTTTAAGACGCCTCACAAAATATTTTAATTCAGGTAATAAAATTCTAACAATGAATAATGAACAGATAAAACATTGCAGAATATTCTTAGCACGTCGAGTGCAATCTATAATATTGAAAATATGCAATGAGCCCTTCCAAAAATAATAAAATCTTTTTTTTTTAAAGAATTAAAGTACAAACCATTCCAGTTTTCAGTAAACTAAGTACGTATAGTCATTTGTTTTGTGAAATTATTTTGTTAATTACAAAAATAAACATGCATGAATTTATCAACTGATTAGTTTCATAGTAAGCAAGAATAAAATGATGTTTTTCTGTGGAAAGCTAATTTATTTTATATTTGTTAATTGGTTCGATCAATCAGGTTGATAGACCTGCATCCATTATGATTAAGCCTTAAGAACACCCAGATCACTTATCGTTCTAAGAAAATCAGATCTCAGAATTCTTTACTTATCATTACTCTGAATCCTCTAGATAAATTATTTCATCACTTGAGCTAATTTGGTTTAGCCAGTGCGCCTTGTCTCTTGTGGAGCTTTAGCTAGGGCATTAGGCTGATACAAAGTAGATCATTTACTGTTCAGTACGTAGTCAGGTCTCTAGCTATTTTTTTTTTCTCACCTTGTGCTGTGTATGGAAAGCAGCCTCCCCTCAAATAAATGAATATCACTTCTCAGGAACCTTCTTTAACAATCTATAGCTCAGTGGTTTCCTGTTTCCACTCTAAGCTCCATAGGGAGTGTCGCTATCAGGTTACTTATCTTCTTCCTAATGGTGTTTTTAGAGTGTGCTGACTTCAGTGTCTACTAGCCCATTTAGCCCTTTAGTTTTAACTGAGTCATTTAGGTGATGAGCTGTAAAGCTTTCTTTTTCTGATTGAGATTGATATTGAAAATTTTACTGATCATGCCAAAAAAACCTGTCTTTTATTTAAGGATAGTGATCATATGAAGCAATTTATTATCAGTCATTTGGCTCCTTTTTAAATCATAATAACAGAAATCAACCAAATTGCCCTGATCTAAAGTTTCCATAACCCAGACTGTTTGGCCTTGGTACCGACACACAAGGTGACACACAGGTTAAAATGGCAATTAAAGGGCAATGTTCCGCATCTGTGGATTTATAAATTGCAATTAATGTCTGTGTATAAATAGTCAATGAGTTTGTTAGCTCTCACGTGGATGCACTAAGCAGGCTAGATACTGAGCCATGGGGAGCAGTAAATAATTTTCAAAAGTCCTGCATAACAAGATAATAGAACTTTATAAAGATGGAAAAGGATATAAAAAGATATCCAGAGCCTTGAAGAAGTGGAACATTCAGGGATCTCTTGATACCAAGCCAAAATCAGGTAGACCAAGAAAGACTGCAGCCACAGCTGTCATAATACCCACAGAAAAACCCACAGGTAACGTCAGGAGAAATACAGGCTGCTCTGGAACAAGACGGTGTTGCTATTTTTAAGTAAAACAATGCAATGATACTTGAATAAAAATGAGCTGCGTGGTCGAGTTGCCAGAAAGAAGCCTTTACTGTGCCAGTGCCAATAAAAAGCCCAGTGAGGCCTTTCAGGGTGTTGTTGGGCATATTATAACTTGGAGTTTTTGTAGCATTGGCAAAGGCTTCTTTCTGGCAATTGTGAGCACAACTGTATTTTATATATATATGTATATGTGTATATATATATACAGTGGGGATCAAAAGTTTGGGCACCCCAGCTAAAAATTTGTATTAATGTGCATAAAGAAGCCAAGGAAAGATGGAAAAATCTCCAAAAGGCATCAAGTTACAGATTAGACATTCTTATAATATGTCAACAAAAGTTAGATTTTATTTCCATCATTTACACTTTCAAAATAACAGAAAACAAAAAATGGCGTCTGCAAAAGTTTGGGCACCCTGCAGAGTTAATATCTTGTACTGCCCCCTTTGGCAAGCATCACAGCTTGTAAACGCTTTTTGTAGCCAGCCAAGAGTCTTTCAATTCTTGTTTGAGGTATCTTTGCCCATTCTTCCTTACAAAAGTCTTCCAGTTCTTTGAGATTTCTGGGCTGTCTGTCACGCACTGCTCTTTTACGGTCTATCTATTGATTTTCAATTATGTTAAGGTCAGGAGATTGTGAAGGCCATGGCAAAACCTTCAGTTTACGCCTCTTGATGTAATCCCCCATGGATTTCGAGGTGTGTTTAGGATCATTATCCATTTGTAGAAGCCATCCTCTCTTTAACTTCAGCTTTTTCACAGATGGCATCAAGTTACCATCCAAAATTTGCTGAAATTTTATTGAATCCATTTTTCCTTCTACTCGTGAGATGTTCCCTGTGCCACTGGCTGCAACACAACCCCAAAGCATGATTGATCCAACCCCATGCTTAACAGTTGGACAGAGGTTCTTTTCATTAAATTCTGTGCCCCTTCTTCTCCAAACGTACCTTTGCTCATTCCGGCCAAAAAGTTCAATTTTAACCTCATCGGTCCACAGAACTTGTTTCCAAAATGCATCAGGCTTGTCTATATGTTCATTTGCAAAGTTCAAACGATGATTTTTGTGGTGAGGACGTAGAAGAGGTTTTTTTCTGATGACTCTTCCATGAAGACCATATTTGTACAAGTATCTCTTTATAGTGGAATAGTGTACCACAACTCCAGTGTCTGCCGGATCTTTCTGGAGGGATCATGTAGTCAAACGTGGGTTTTGAATTGTTTTTCTCACAATCCTGCGAGCTGTTCTGTCTGATATTATTCTTGGTCTTCCAGATCTTGCTTTAACTTCCACTGTTCCTGATGACTGTCATTTCTTAATTACATTCCGAACAGAGGATATTGACATCTGAAAATGCTTTGCTATCTTCTTATAGCCTTCTCCAGCTTTGTGAGCGTCAACTATTTTCAGTTTCAGTTTTCTAGACAACTGCTTAGAAGAACCCATGGTGTTGATTGTTGGGGCAAGGTCAGATGAGTCTCGGCATTTAAAACCTTTGAGAATGACATCACCTGGTGTTCCCAGATGATGATTGAGAACAATCCATGACACTGGCAGGTCTCAGCTTGGCAAAGGGGGCAGTGCATGCTATAAATTCTGAAGGGTGCCCAAACTTTTGCAGACGCCATTTTTTTGTTTTCTGTTATTTTGAAAGTGTAAATGATGGAAATAAAATCTAACTTTTGTTGACATATTATAAGAATGTCTAATCTGTAATTTGATGCCTTTTGGAGATTTTTCCATCTTTCCTTGGCTTCTTTATGCACATTAATACAAATTTTTAGCTGGGGTGCCCAAGCTTTCGATACCCACTGTGTGTATATATATATATATATATATATATATATATATACTTTATATATACAGTATATTTAAAAAGATGTGTGCCCTAACCTAAACACAGTAATGTCACAGAAAATGACCCTTTCTGAGAATGCAACAAACAATATATGTTTCAATATCAGAACAATTTAACAAATAATATCTGGAACAGCAATACAGTACCATAGAACATGATGCTCTACAGACCAGTCCTTCTCAACTTTTCAAAACAGAGGAACCCTTAGAGAACCCCCACTACAAATTACTTTATCTACAACTCATGATACATTAGTGTAAATTAGTGTGATGGTCAATAGGAAGAATCTGACAGAAATTACTCATTGTTCAAGGAGCCCCTAGCAACCTCTGGTGGAACCCAGGTTGAGAAACCCTGCTATAGACACTTACCAATTTTAAGTTATCCATTGGGAGTTGTCACTTGTCCCCATGTAGAGATGTCTGAAACTTTTCAAAATCTCAAAGCCCAGGTACTATGTAAGGGGGATATAGTACACCTTGTTACTCATCCAAAAAATGTACAAATAAATAAATGCATATACTATAAACAAGATATTTTATATATAGAAAAAAAACTTAAAAAATGTCCCACAATGTAAAGTCAAGGTCAGTAATGTTGTCCAGCAATGTAGATCAGTGACATCACCTGGGAACTCCCGGCCACTTAGTTAAAGTGGAACTACACTGCATCTGAGCACCACAAACCAAAAATGCTATTTAATTCATTTTTAATATTCAAAGCAAACTCTATCTATCCCTGTCTCCATGCTTTATTTTGCTAAGAAATCATTTTGAAAAACACCCCCTAGCATTTTTGGCTATGGCCATCTTGAGTAAGGGAAGATGATTCATGTATCATTTACTTCCTGGAATCTATCTTCCCTAAGCTCAGGCATAGGCTGAGCAGAGAACCCCCCCCCCCCTGAAGACTACTGGGATGTATGACATCAATTGCCTAGGCATGGAAACTAAACACGTATAAAAAAGGATTTCAAACAAGTAAACATGATATACTTTCCTATCTATTTGCTAATGCTAGCAGCATAAGGATTGGAAATAGCCCATGTTAATTGAGAGAGTGAAGTTCCACTTTAATAAATAGAACCTGGGCATCCTAACTGTCTTTTCTGTCATTTAATAGCACTTTTGTAGGAATACATCCCACAGGTGCGCCACTTCACATACAGGTTTGAAGTGATTGTAAAGCATGTTTTTTTTTTTAATAACAAATGTTATACTTATCTGCTCTGTGCAATGGTTTTGCACAGTGCAGCTCCAGTTCTCCTCTTCTGGGGTCCCCTGCTTTCCCTCTGGGCTCCACCCCTCCGCCGAGTCCACCCATAACAAGCCACTTTCTATGGGGGCACTCATGTGTGCTCGCTCCTGAGGCCTGCTCAGTGTGTCCACAAGACAGATGGGGCTTGGCACCATCCCTGCTCCTTGTCACTGGATCTGATTGACAGCAGCCAATGGCTCCTGCTGCTGTATCTAAGCCAATGAGGAATGAGAGAGCTGAGAGAGCCTTGACTGTCGTGCACATCGCTGGATCGATATTGGCTTCAAGTATGTATTTAGGGTGGGCTGTAGGGGAAGCTTCATGCAGTAAGGTAAAAAAAACCTTCTGCTTTTACAATCACTTTAAAGCATCCCCCAGTTACTTAACCCCAGTTGCTTAAAGGAATTGTCTATTTATTATCTCTCCACTGAGAGTGTATTAAAAGACACACCCTTGCTGAATGGTATATATATATATATATATATTTTTTTTTTTTTTTTTTTTTTGGTACACGTCTTCCATGGCAGTGCCAAGTTATCCATGCCCTTTTTTCACAAAAAGCTTGCACATTGGTAAGGCCAGAAAAATTAAATTCGGATGCTATGGTTGGGCTTTGCAAATTTTTTTGCAACTGTTCCTCAATTATCCAGCAAACTAAACAGCTCGGTGCGCTCATCACTATTCACAAGGTATTTTGTTTTAAATGTGATGATTGGGTTAGACAACTATGCTTCACATAGATGGGCTTTGAAAATAGACATAAAATTGTGGTCTGAAAACAATAGATACTTTGCGCTAGAGTTTCTTTCTATGTTTGAAGACACCTTGCAGTTATCTAGCAGTACAATGGGAGATGGTGTTGGAACTTGCCTCAATGATAATAATGTGTGAAATGAGTTTGTTTTGTTTCTTTACATTTTCACCCAGCTGGGCAGAGAACAATATTATACTCGGCGTGGTTTTTTTTCCCTCTCTACAGCCTTTTCAACAAATTGAAGTCACGCACACAATCTTGAAAAATTGCTATAATTTTCTGTCTGCATTAACATCTATTTTCCTGTTGAGAATTGATGTAATATAAAGAACCGTGAATTTTAACTTCACCTGGGAAAAAATACAATATATTGACACAAGCCCAGAGAAGCAGCTTTCAAAACATTTGTTTGCAAGCAAGCAGTACAACAGTTTACTTACAGCACTGGTGTGTATTAAAATAGCATAAATATAGAAAGAAAGATTTTGTACTTCTTATGAAAGCGTGTACATGTTTTCAAAGATAGTGAAAACTGAGACAAGAAAAAGCACAAGTTGGATTTCTTTGATAAGGCGATGCGAGAAGCAGTAAATTCAGTTAAAGTAGAAATAAAGGCAGAACTTTTTTATTTCATTATAGATAGAAAAAGGGAAGGTATTTACCTTCACTTGCTGTCCCATAGCTAAAACAGGAAGTGAGAGGAAATTCCTGCAAATTAAGGGAATCCCTTGGAGAACCTCAGGTCACCAGAGCTAGTGTCCTCAGTGGAAGATTTCCCCTCTATTACTTTTCTGGGGACAACCCAAAATTTGGGATTTTCATTTACTTTCATTTTCAATAATAATGATAAACAGGACAAATAGAGAGTGTGAATCTTCCTAACAGGGACACAGACAGCAATAAAAACCTAATTGGTGTTCTAATCCACCTCCACTCTGTCCAAAGCTAAAAAACATTTTGCCTTTAGTTATACTTTAAAGTGAGCCTGTACTGCGCCCATAGTAGGCTTTTTGTATTTACTCTGCCTATGCCCATATTACACCCTGATCTGCTGCTACAAGCTCATAAAAAAGCTGGTACTTCTGCATATGGGGGAACACATGACATGCTCAAACCAGTGATTGAATCCTGAATTGCCAATTACTGGGCCCAAATGCTGTCACATGAGTCAAGAGGGAATGTTCATATCCATGTGTAAGTTTTAACTTTCTCTGTGGCACACATGTACAGTGACCGGTGGCACACATGTACAGTGGGAAGAGAAGAGAGACAGCAGCACCACTCTAACTGTAGTTAAAATCAGGCAGATTTAATGATAATATTGCACTCACATAGATAGGTAACAGGTAGGCATGTCAAGGGATGGAGGTCCAGTGGGAGCATCAGGTCCTTTGGCCACGCTCTGGGTGTATTCCCACCACTCCGGTGATGTCCAGGGCTCATGGAGTAGCAGAGGAGCACAGGGAGGCTTGCAGGGATGATGTCACTGCATGGACCGGGATTCCAAGATCTGCCATCTTGGAAACTTGGTCCATGCGGTGACATCATCCCTGGGAGCCTCCCTGAGCCCCTCTGTTACTTACAAATCCCTGGACACCACCTGAGCGGTGGGGAAACACCCAGAGCACGGCCAAAGGACCTGATGCTTCCACTGGACCTCCATCACTTGACATGGCTACCTATTACCTATCTATGTGAGTGCAATTTTAACATTAATTCTGCCTGATTTTAACCATCTACACTGCTGTCTCTCTACCTGCATTAGGAGTATCTACAAGCTCGTATAGCCGGCTGTCTCCTCGGACACGCCCATACTACTACAAGCCCCCCACTACAGATGAACTTGGACACCACCTCTACATGGACCTTCTACTAACCCCCACTGCTGATGGTCCGTCCCCAAATGCACACAGGGTAAATGCGTTTTAGCGTTCCCTCCCCCCACTCACACATGTACAGTGACCTGCATTAATCTACCCCCCCATCCACTGCTAGACAGCAGATGTCAGCCCACATGCTAAAACTGCCCTTGTAGTGAGCCCTAAAATTCCCATTGGCTGAAAATGTATTTTTGTTTGTATATGACGAACATTAACTGGAACAATTAAAGTGTTATTATCAATGCAGAGTGTGAGACTTACTTTATATAGACTTTTGATACACATACTACAAAAATGTGAGCACCAGTGGGCCTGCAAATATAAGAAACCAGTGTATACTGTTTAAATAACCCAACAACCAGGGGCGG
Organism: Staurois parvus; assembly: GCF_062004578.1. Lineage (NCBI taxonomy): Eukaryota > Metazoa > Chordata > Amphibia > Anura > Ranidae > Staurois > Staurois parvus. The sequence continues at coordinate 5,639,778 of NW_028317866.1, read as the reverse complement.
ACTGACCATTTGGAAACTAGGGCCCGGGGTCAGTAGGGGGCCCATGAGATGCCCCTGGTACCTTTTTCATGGGCTTTTTGAGTTTGGGCAAGGACACAGGGGCCCCATGAGCCCCTATTGCCCGGGGGCCCCATGAGTTGTCAGTCCGCCCCTGCCAACAACTTTACAGTTATGGTGCTGGTGGTCTTGCACACACTTGCAAGATATTGTGAATGTGGGTTGGTTCTTTTTTGAAAGCACAAAAATGTCCAAGATTGGCAGGAAAAAAGCAGGGACTTTGGAGGGGAGACCTTGCTGGTGGAGTCCAAAGTGATATAAGAAGCCAGCGGAAGGCCCACCAGACATTACCTCTAATGAAAATCAGTTTTTTAAGGAAAGATCCTTTTAAACATACATATCATCATAAGATGTTGTCAAGGCTCAACATAAGCACTGCTCTGACTCTTGTAGTAAATGCAAAGCCTAGTCTCATATCTCAGCCTTGAGATAAAAGTTGTAGCTTCACTCATGGCTTCCTGAAAAATATGTGATGCATGTAAAGTGATTTTCTTCATAAATATTCTCCATAAACTCCTTTTTCTCCTTTTAATACAAAGTCATTCTTTAAAGGATAACTCCACAGAGTATTTAGTGCCTGGAGTTGGGCTTTAATAAATCAAACAGAATCTCCATAAGTGAATACATGAATAAAAATGCACTCTAAATTTGAACTAAGTCCCACACTGAAGTCTGAAAAGTCCCCCAGCATACACGTGAACTTTAATATAATATATCATAACATTTCATAAGGAAAAAGATCATAAAAAATAAACATCAGCTCCAAAAATTATTGTGCTGTACAGTATATTCCACATGATCACTGTTTCCAATATATAGTTAATTGATATAGAAACCCCAAACAAAGATTATGAATAAGTTACTAAAATATTATTCCAAGGTCACCCACAATAGATAATCATACATCATAATTAAAAAGAGTAGAGAGAACAATGGAAATTAGAGCTGAAGAATTGCGTGACCCTAGGTAAGCAGAAGTGTTCCACTAACAAAATGAAAAGATGGGAAGATTGACAGACAGATAAGATATATGCTGAAATTCCTACATAAGCTTCACATGTCCAGTAAGACTGGAAAAATGGCCTTATCTATTACAGTTACATGAGGCAACAGTTCATTATGCACAAGATTCAAGGAACTCTGCACAATTATGAATAATGATGTTGACTTATAGTATATGTATTGAGTACAATAGATTACTTTTAGAGAATAAGGCATTTTAAGTTTGAAATTTGTGAATATAATTTTGAAGACCAATATAAAAGGTCTGTCATGTTTAACCTACTTTGATGCTACATCACGTTCATAAAACATGATTGTCCAAATAGCTAGAGGCAAGTTAATACTGTCAACCTTCATTCTGCAGGGTAGGTGAAGAGGATATTATAATGACAAAAAAATGTTTTATAGACAATATATGACCTTGGATACTGGTTAGTATTTCAATGTTAGTTTAATCATATCTGCAATATGAGCAACATTAATGATTGCAATGTATGGTGATTATGTATATATAGTCTTAATTTATTAGAGTGAAGATAAAAAAAATAAAAATAGGTTAAATTAACTATTAGTTATGAATATTTTGTATTTTAATTTTAAGTTACTAGGTGGGGCTTTGGGCTCCTTTCAGCATGTTTTTCAGACTATCTTCTAGTTTTTCAGGAAAATGCATTTTGCTTATAGGGCTCTCCTGCTCAAGTTCCTTTTCAAGAACTGCTCAATTCAATCAGAAATAAAGAAATCCTGAGGGTAAATTTCTTCTACTGTGCCCTTTTCTAGTGTACCTGGAGTTGGGTGTGATGGTTGCTTTCTGGCCTCCCAGAGGAGGAGTTTCTAATTCCGATAGGCAACGGTAACTGTGCCAGGAGCGCACAGGGCATGCGCTCTATGCACAGATTTGTTTACTTTGGGTACAAAAATATGCCTCTCAGCATCAAGGCCCACCTGCAAGAGGCTGCATATTTGTATACTCTCGGCGCTAACAGGTATAAGCTCCTGTCATGGATTTTTTTTTTCTATAGATTTCTCTTCACTTTCTGTCCAATAAATAAATAACCCAAAAAAAACCAAAACAACCAGACTTAGTCTGCCAACTCCATATTATACATAGTGCTAAAAAAATACACCTTCATTATAAGCACAATAAAAACATGAGCATTTATATTTTGGCCAAGAGTGCAAAAAACATACTGGTACCGATGAATGCCACTAAACATCCAGTATAATAAATAGTGTATTGAATGTAGTGTAATTTCCGCAAGAGTTTACATAAAAGTGGACAATAAGTTCAACCAGCTCTCATAGGGTCTGGCCCATACATGTGGATGGACTATGCAATTCATACACTCTTGACTGTGTAAAAAGAAGACTCCACTTAATCAGTGATAATCATCAAACGTATGGAAGTTTGTAAATGGTCTGAAGTCATCCATAATCCCTGGCCAGTTTATTTACATCCAGGATCCCTAGATCCCCTTAAATAGACAGCATCTGAGATATGTAGCACTACCACTGCAAAAAGGCAGATCCTCAGTCAACTTCTGCTTGTAAACAGGCTAGCCAGAAATTTGTCATTTAGTGATGGTAACACTACATCGGCACTGCCATTTCTAAACAACAGATTCCATCACTGGTTTGGTCAATGATGTCATCCAGGATCCCCTTTTTACTTATTCTTTACAAACCGTAAGAAGTAAATCAGGGGTGTCAAAACAGCTCATAGGTCGTATGTGGCCCAAGATGGGTATGGATGTGGCCCAACACAAAATTGTAAACTTACTTATATGTTGATTTTTTTCTGGAATTTTTTGTAAATATGCATGTACACTTAGTGAACACATGTGGTTGAAGAAACATTTGACAGTGTCTCCTTACTGAACTTTTATCACTTTTATCTTACCAAAGAAAAATATCCCACTCTTAACAATCATGTCTTTTTCATGTCATCAGTTTTTAAGATATAAAATATATATAAAAAATGAAGTTTTATAACTCAGATGGGTACATTACTTATATCAGTGATCGTTAACTTGTGATCTGCTCGACTTTTCCTGCTCATCAGCTATTCTGATTGCTAATTTATTTTACATGCAGCCCAATATAATTCCTTTTCTTCTAATGTGGCCCAGGAAAGTCAAAATGTTGGACACCCCTTAAATAAAGAAAAAACAACACTGTGAAAAAAATCCTTTAATATCCCATGATGTAAATCGAGCATCACTTAAAGTCAGCCAGCAATATAACTCCAATGGCAATCCACCACCCAACAGTATTCACCCACCATTCGACGATCTTGCCCTGTCATAGTAACACCAAAAAATAACAGATTTATATACAAACCAGCTGTGGATGCTGGGAGAACATATTTGGTCAATGACATTACCCAGGATCACCGGCCAGTTTGTTTTCAAACAAAAGCCACTTGGGGATCTGACATTTAGATCTGTTCATAGTCCTTCTACTGCTAAATGACAGATCCCCAAGGAGTTTTTTAACAGACAGAAGTCAACCTGGGATGTCAATAGTTTTATTCTATTACCTTTAAAGGGTAAACTTGTATTGCCCTGTAACCTCATGTGCAGCTCTAAAACATTCCCTAAACATGTTTCTTGAAGTCTTTGTGTATTTTCAGTGTTGCCCTTTAAGCCACATCAAAGATCCTCTCCCTGCTAAAGAGGGCTTATTTGCATTGATACATGTCCCCCATGGCAGTACCCAGCTACCCATCCACTTTTTTTTAAAAAAAAAGCTTGCAATCGTCCTTGAAAAGGGCCAGAAAAAATAACAAGATATGGCTCACATAGACTTCAAATGGGTTCCGCCATATGTTCAGGGTGCATGGACTTCCTGCTGGGTTTTCTTTCAAATAGTGAGGGTGAATATCACTAGTAGGGTTACACTAAAAACAACAAAAAAGTAATAATATTGACCCAAAACCATTAGGGTTTTCCTTTAGATCAATGGAAGGTAAGGGTAAACATGCTTATTTTTCACAAATTTTGAACCTTTATAATTGTTTTATTAGGAAATATTTATAAAACACTGTAAACCATTCATTGCAGGTGTATCATCCTGGTGCAAGCATTTTTAAATTAAGGTGATTGATCACCTGCAGTGAGTGTTTTGTGCACTGGTACAAATATGACCCTTAGTGTAAAAGCAATATCAGTGGGTGCATTCATAACACTCAGTGTGCAAGAGATGCATAGATGCATAGGAAAAGCCCAGATTTGTTTGGACATTTTGCATATACAGTATGTAGACTAAACTAGATAGGTCTGTCTCTTCTAGATGAAAAGAAAGAAGTGTGTTCTTTCTCTAAGCCATATAATACTTTTTGGAATTCGGTCTTTCCTCATTTTCTGGTCTGCTTATCAGAAAGTTATAAATGGAGCTGAGATTGTACCACCTGATGGTTGCAAGTAGTAAATATGAACTATTTATTTGTAAATACCTAATTAGCAAGCAATTACATTTTTAATAAATGTCTTTACTACAGAACATTGAATAACACCTCGGTCACATCAAGCCCAACTTTGAAATCATGCGATTTACAGTGAAGTCGCACGATTTCAAAGTCAGGTGAGATGCTGATTTCAGGTGCGATTTGCAAGATGTCTGACACAGATGTGTATGCAAATCGCACCAAAGGTAGTGCATGTACTACTTTAGAAATAGGTGCGGCTCCGACCAAGATGAAACTGTACCGATATGACAGCTCTAATTGAGGACAGTAGGGTCCCAAAATAGTAAAAAAAAAAAAATTTCTTGCCATTACTACGATAGACCAACCCAAAATAAATTCTTCTTTTCCTGACAATTGCAGTGATACTATATATGTGTGTGTTATTTGTTGTTTGTACCTGCAAAAAGGCCAAGAAACAACAACGTGCATTTTGCTTTTTTTTATCGTACCTAAAACAGACTAATACTAAATTAAAACATGCTTTTCTTTAATTCTACCAAAAACACACTAGCCTTGACCCCAACCTTTGCCCATGATTTTTGATTCTGACCATTACCTTTGACCCTAACCTTAACCCAAACGTTGACACTGACCTAGATCAAACCATAATCTAACTATTTTATCCTTGTTCATTTATTTTTTTACATATAATTTTATTTTTTTGTTTACAATCTTGTCTTTTAGCAAGGAGAAAAAGATACATTGTATCTTTTTATCCATTCAAGAGGGGGAACGACAAAGTTGCACAGGCTGTACAGTAACTTGTCGTCCATGCAGTACAAGACATTGAACTGTATGCACTGCATTTAAAATCTATCAGATTGCCAGACAGAAAAGCATAATAGGTCACTCCAGAAAACATGTCTCCATTGCTCTAGAGTCCAGTGGCGGTGTGCATTACACCACTGCATCTGACGTTTTGCATTGCACTTGGTGATGTAAGGCTTGATTGCAGCTGCTCGGCCATGGAAACCCATTCCACGAAGCTCTCTAGTTTGAAGTTTGGAGGTCTTTAGCTATTGACTATGCAAACAGTTGGCGACTTTTCTGCACTGTGCTCTTCAGCATGTGTTGACCTCCGTCTGTCATTTTACGTGGTCTACCACTTCCTGGCTGAGTTGCTGTTGTTCCCAGTTGCTTCCACTTTGTGCAGGTGAGTCCCGTTCCTCAACCCCAAACTGTTCCCACTAAGCTGGGAGCATGAAATTGTCCAAAATGTCTTGGTATGTTGATACCTTAAGAGTGCCCTACACTGGAACTAAGGGGCCAAGCCCAACCCCTGAAAATCAACCCCACACCATAATCCCCCATCCACCAAACTTTACACTTGGCACAATTCAGTCAGGCAAGTACCATTCCTCTGCCAACCTCCAAACCCATACACATCCATAAGATTGCCAGACAGAGAAGTGTGATTAGTCACTCCAGTGAACACATCCCCACTGCTCTAGAGTCCAGTGGCGGCATACTTTACGCCACTGCATCCGCTACTTTGCACTGCACTTGGTGGTGTAAGGCTTGGATGCAGCTGCTCAACCATGGAAACCCATTTCATGAAGCTCTCTATGCCTTTTGTTCTGCTAGTATGAATGCCACATGAAGTTTGGAGGTCTTTAGCTATTGACTCTGCAGACAGGTGGCGGCTTCTGCCCTGACCCTGCTTTGTCATTTTTCATGGCTGAGTTGCTGTTGTTCCCAGTTGCTTCTACTTTGTTATAATACTACTAACAGTTGACCGTGGAATATTTAGTAGCAAGGAAATTTCATGGATGAACTTATTGCACAGGTGGCAACATATCACAGTACCATGCTTGAATTCACTGAGCTCCTGAAAGGGACTCATTCTTTCACAAATGTTTGTAGGAGTCTGCATGCCTAGGTGCTTGATTTTATAAACATGTAGCCTTGAAGGTGATTGGAATACCTGAATCCTATGATTTGGAGGGGTGTCCCAATACTTTTGGCAATATAGTGTATGTTAAGTGGTATAGGTTGGCTTGGAATCTAAAGCAGATGAAAAAGTATACAATTATACATCCTAGCTAATTTAGATACCAATGGTACTACAGTGCCACTCATTTTTCCCCTTTCTGAACGCTCATGACATGAGAAACCAAAACTCTGCCTCAACCAAGATGGCCACCTCCACACAGAGACTGAGTGCAGAAGAGGGCATGGTAATTCCACAATGGGGAAAGACCAGATGCTGGTAGACCACCCGTAATACTGTGACTAACTAGTCTTTTGTCTTCTTTATTGGGCACAGTTTCAGTTTTCAGTCCTCTTTAAAGCTATTCTTAAGGGGTGATTGAATAGTTTTAACACCAGAAACATTTATATTCTATAACAGGATGACATCTGCACATCTCGATTCCTCATAAAATAGCATAAACTGTTTTACTGTGCTTTCAAAAAATAATGGACACTGACATACAGGTGCCATGGAGGAATGATGCTTTGCAGCTTTTTTTTACATTTATACATTTTTTGCATAGTTTTTAGCTTCGTGATAAGCAAGCCTTACATTTAATTATACAGCACTTGGAATTTGCTGTTCGTTTCCAATAGATCAAAGTAAGCCTATTAGTATTAACACTTGATTTCAAATTGAGAGCTGCCCCGTTCTATAATTATGCAGTAATATAGGTCACCCAGTTTATAACAATGCTTAGTAATTTTAGAAGCTCATTTTTCTACTGGGATTGGGTATTACAGCAAAATCTGCTAACAAAGTTAAATAGATTCTGTCTATTGGCTTCTTCTGTGTCAGTAAATATGTATAGGGGCTATATTTATAAAAGCACCAGATGCGCTTCAGATCCTTTTTGAACTCAGGTATCTTTGATGTTTAACATCCCCTAGGGCTTCAAATAAATTTAAATGTGTAACACACTGTGTTGGACACGAGGTGGCAATATAATATATCAATGTGTAATATTTTGCTTTTCATTGGCTCAGGGTAGTGCTTAAAACCCATCTCAGGCTTATAATTTTTTTTTAATTAATACACTTGCAAAGTTAAAAAATAATTAACGCCTGCTGCAATATTCACCCTATCTCCAGCACTGTCCTCTACAGACTCACCTCTCTGTGATCCAACACTGGTCCTTTTCCAGGTTAAAGTATGCCCAGTGTCATTGAACTGACTTCCTGTGAGCCCAGGGCATTAAGGACCTGCCTCCTGAGTGTATGTTATTCAACCACCCTGGGCTCATAGGATTATACTGCATGAAACAGCGCCTACTGTGAAGATTACATTCCCAGCCTCACTCTGTCTGGAAATTTTCCAGCTCATGGGACAACAGTCTTAGTACCAGTGTATTGGGAGCGATCATCACTGGGGAAGTTACACGCGCACACAATAACCACAACTACATGTTTTGATGGAAACACATACTATTCACTGCATCTACTGTTGCAGTTATGACCTTTAAAAAATCATTGTCAAGCCTATACAGGAATGTAACAGAGTTACAGTAGCATCTTCAAAGAGACAAAAGTCTTCATTTCCAGTTGTAACATTCAGAGATTCAGCTTAAAAATATAAACATCATTTTACCACAGAGAAGTTTTTCTCTACAATCATAAATAAGTCCCAATCTGCCATACAATCCATGTACTTGTGAAGCTCCCAAGTAGTTTTAGCGACACCATTTACCCCCTCAGGTGTTGTTCTCTCTCTCCTCATGTTATCCATACTGTTTGACTGACACCTCAGGGTGGAGAGCAAGCATGTTCATGTCAGGCTTTTCAGGGTTGGTGTGTCCAAACTTCTCTGGCCTTAAAGTCCTCCTTCCCTTCCTACAGCATGTTCTGACATGGGAAGAGAGAACAGGGCAGCTCAGTGGCTAAATGGTCAGCACTTCTGCCTGGCAGTACTAGGGTTGTTGGTTTGAATCCCAACCACAGCACCACTTGCCTGGAGTTTGCATGTTCTCCCTGTGCCTGCATGGGTTTCCTCCCACACTCAGAAGACAAGCTGGTAGGTTAATTGGATCCTGTCTAAAGTGGCCCTAGTATTTGTATGTATGAATGTGAGTTAGGGACCTCAGATTGTACACACCTTGAGGGTTAGGGACTGATGTAAATGTACAATATATATATATATATATATATGTAAAGCACTGCATAAATTGACAGCACTATACAAATACCTGAAATAAATAAGTCTCACAGCAATGTTTTGACATGGAAGAAGGGAAAAAAGCAGATAGCAACACTCTGCATGTTCTGACACTGGGGAAGGAAGAAAGGCTTTATGGCACTAATGTGTAGAGTGCTGGGCAGAGCCAGTAATGTAAGATCCCTTCCCACCGCTTCCTGGAATAAAGAAAAAGCCGTTCTTGGAGTAAACGTCAAAGGACTGCAACAAAGTATTTTCTAATTTTAACCCCATTTATTTTAATGTAATTGTCTATTTTGTAATATCCTTTCGGTAAAAATGTTACCTTCTCTTTATCAAAATGATATTTTAATATCTTTTAGATCTTAAAATATAATGTTTAGATATTTTAAGAACATTTAGAGATCTGAATCTCTAAATGTTATAATTAGAAATTTAAAAGAAGAAAAAAACCTTAATGACTCCTTGAAGAAAGCTGTCTTATCTTAAACTCTGCTTCAGTCCTGTTTTGTGCAGCAAAGATTGTCAGAGACATTTCTTTAGGTTAGATTTTGTGAATGGTGTGTGTTAGGGTTAAAACAGCTGGGGGCAGCTATCATTTGCATGTGAAGGGTTAACCTGGGTCAGTAACATCCGCTCTCAGTCTGCTGGCACTTAGATTGTTGTCTCACAAGTGGCTAATGCAGGCCATAGATGGGTCGAAAATCGGCCGATTCCTCGGCCGAAAATAAAATCGGCCGATTTTCGGATCGTTAGTGGGCTATTTGGTCGGCCGTTTTTCGGTATTTTGGCCGTTTATTTTTTTCTGTAAAGTTGGAAAAAAATCGGCCGATTTTGCCGATCGGCCGATTTTCGCGGCAATTAGTGGGCAAATCGGCCGATTTTTTGCCGATAAAAAATCTGCGCATGAGCAGTGACCTGCAAGAGGAAGACAAAAAGAAGAAAAAGAAGAAGAGGAAGAGGATGAAGAAGAAGAAGAAGAAGAGGAAGAAGAAGAGGATGAAGAAGAAGAAGAAGAGGATGAGGAAGAAGAAGAAGAAGAGGATGAGGAAGAAGAAGAAGAAGAGGATGAGGATGAAGAAGAACAAGAAGAAGAAGAGGATGAGGATGAGGATGAAGAAGAAGAGGATGAGGATGATGATGAAGAAGAGGATGAGGATGAAGAAGAAGAAGAGGATGAGGATGATGAAGAAGAAGAGGACGAGGATGAGGAAGAAGAAGAAGAAGAAGAGGATGAGGATGAAGAAGAAGAGGATGAGGATGAGGAAGAAGAAGAAGAAGAAGAGGAGGAGGAGGATGGGGATGAAGAAGAAGAAGAGGATGAGGATGAAGAAGAGGATGAGGATGAAGAAGAAGAAGAAGAGGATGAGGATGAAGAAGAAGAAGAAGAAGAAGAGGATGAGGATGAAGAAGAAGAAGAAGTAGGATGAAAATAAGAAGAATTCCAGTCCAGCAAAAAGTGTCTCTGCAGAGAGCTCCGCTATTTCTGACAGTTCTCTGACAGTTCTTTGACATTTACAGCGGTTGCAACAATGTATCTATTTGTTTCCGAATAAAAACATCTGTATCCTAAATGGAAACAAATAGATACAATGTTTCAACCGCTGTAAATGTGAAGGAACTGTCAGAGAACTGGCAGAAATAGCGGAGCTCTCTGCAGGGACACTTTTTGCCAGCTGTAGAAGGGATGAAAATCGGCCGATTTTTTTTACCATTGATGGTAACGTCGGGCGCTTGAACGACCGAATTTTCGTTTTTTAAAAGAAAAATCTGCCGTTTTTCTCCCCATCTATGGCCTGCATAAGTCTCTGGTCAGGGTGAGGTTGAAAATGCAAAACATCACAGGTAGAGATGAGCGAAGTATTCAAAAATTCGATTCGACTGATTCAGCGAATTCGTAGAAAAATTTCGATTCGAGTCGAATATATTCGCTGTGAATTTAACTTAAAAAAGGGTGTTTCTAGGCTTCAGAGAGACTTAATATTAGTGCTGAACACTGTACCTTTAATTTAAATGCCCTTGGAGTCTGCTGGGGAAGAGAAATAATACTGTCAGGCAGTATGACATGCAGATGAGTGCCGTCGATCTTAGAATCACCGCACACTTCACTCATTTGGGCAGTCACGGGGCCAAAACCAGAGTGTGGAGCCACAGTGTGGCGGTGGAGGCAGCAGCAATGGGAGGCCATACAGCACCCTATGACAAAAATGGAAACCACCAGCAGTGTGAGGAGACCTGAAAGTGGCACATGGCAGAGTGTGGCGATAGAGACAGCAGCAATGGGAGGCCGTACAGGGACCCATGACACACTCTGGACCTGGCAGCAGCATGAGGAGGCGGTACAGGGGCCCATGGCAGATTACGGGCCTGGCAGCAGCATGAGGAGTCGGTACGGGGGCCCATGGCAGATTACAGGCCTGGCAGCAGCAATGGGAGGCCGTACAGGGACCCATGACACAATCTGGACGTGGCAGCAGCATGGGGAGGCGGTACAGGGGCCCATGACAGATTACGGGCCTGGCAGCAGCATTTGGAGTCGGTACGGGGGCCCATGACACACTCTGGACCTGGCAGCAGCATGAGGAGGCGGTACAGGGGCGCATGACAGATTACGAGCCTGGCAGCAGCAACTTGGACAGGAGGACGTTCAGTTTCTGCACCGTCTGGTGCGTGCTCGCAAACTGTTGTCTCTTGGAAACGGATTCCAAGAAAGACTGCTGACGGAATCCGTGAAGAGGAGTAGCAGGAGAAGGAGCATCTGAACGAGCGGAATATGCCAACAAGCGACAACAGGGGCCCATGGCAGATTAGGGGCCTGGCAGCAGCTATGGGAGGCCCGTAATCTGCCAGCACCCTATGACAAAAAATGGAACCCACCAGCAGTGTGAGGAGACCTGAAAGTGGCACATGGCAGAGTGTGGCGATGGAGACAGCAGCAATGGGAGGCCGTACAGGGACCCATGAGAGACTCTGGACCTGGCAGCAGCATGAGGAGGCGGTATAGGGGCCCATGGCAGATTAGGGGCCTGGCAGCAGCTATGGGAGGCCCGTAATCTGCCAGCACCCTATGACAAAAAATGGAATACACCAGCAGTGTGAGGATACCTGAAAGTGGCACATGGCAGAGTGTGGCGATGGAGACAGCAGCAATGGGAGGCCGTACAGGGACCCATGAGAGACTCTGGACTTGGCAGCAGCATGAGGAGGCGGTATAGGGGCCCATGGCAGATTAGGGGCCTGGCAGCAGCTATGGGAGGCCCGTAATCTGCCAGCACCCTATGACAAAAAATGGAACACACCAGCAGTGTGAGGAGACCTGAAAGTGGCACATGTTTGGGGCATGATTCATGGCGGATTTAGTCAGTTGTGTCAGGAACTGGTGGTTTGAAATCCAGACTAATCCACGCCTGATTCATTTTCACAAACGTCAGTCTCTCCACACTTTGGGTGGACAGTCGTGTCCTCCGCGGAGTTGCAATACCTCCTGCCGCACTAAACACGCGCTCCGATGCCACGCTACTGGCCGGGCATGACAGCCTTTCAAGGGCAAATTCAGCTAGTTGGGGCCAAAGGTCAAGTTTCGTTGCCCAGTAGTCAAGGGGATTGTCTACCTCGGTTGGCAGGGTGCTGTCCAAGTAGGCCTAAGCCTGTTGTTTGAGGTCCTGCTCCAGGTCCACCTGATGCTGCTGCTGCTGCTGCTGCTGCTGCTGCTGCTGCTGCTGCGGCTGGTTAGTAGTTTCCTCACTGCGCTGGTGAAGAAAGCTACTCATCATCGACTGCAGACTGAGGCAGCCGCTGCTGGTGGAGCTGCCACTGCTCCTACCACCCCACCCCTCCCCTGCTGCCATGGCAGCGGAACGCGAGCGCACAGGGCCCACAGTGTCTGAGGATGGACGTTGGCGCAGACAGGCAGAGACCAGCTGACTACATAGGTGGTTTTTATAGTACGTTATTTTGGCCTCCCTCTCAGCAGGTGTGAAAAAGGCCACCATTTTTGAACGGTAGCGAGGGTCCAACAAGGTGGACAGCCAAAAGTCATCCCTCTGTCTGATGGTTATTATTCGGCTGTCGCTACGCAAGCAACCGAGCATGCTATGGGCCATTTGTGCCAAGGAATGCGAGGGACTCCCTGCCTCCATCTCCACAGCATACTGCCACGGTGCGTCTGGGTCCTCTGTCTCCTCCTCCTCCTCCTCTACCAGATGCTCCTGCTCCTCCACTCCTGTCCGCTGAGTGGAAAAACCACCCATTTCACTCAATAATTCCTGAGCACCAATGTCCTCCTCTACCTCCTCCTCTTCTTCCTGTCCTGCCCCCACAGGGGTCATGTGGCGTTGAGATCTGTGCGCCACGTCTACCGCACCCTGACCAGCCATTGTTAACAGCATTTGTTCCAGGACGTGCAACAGAGGAATGACGTCGTTCATCCCATAGTCCTGCCGACTCACGAATAGCGTGGCCTCCTCAAAGGGCCTGAGCAAGCGCAGGTGTCACACATGAGCTGCCAATGGCTGACATCTAAGTTACACAGGGAGTACCTTTATCCGCTTTTAACATCAGGAAATCGGTGATGGCCTTTCGCTGTTCGTAAAGGCGGTCTAACATATGTAGGGTTGAATTCCACCTTGTTGCAACGTCACAGCATGAGGAGTCGGTACGGGGGCCCATGGCAGATTACGTGCCTGGCAGCAGCAATGGGAGGCCCGTAATCTGCCAGCACCCTATGTCAAAAAATTCAACACACCAGCAGTGTGAGGAGACCTGAAAGTGGCACATGGCAGAGTGTGGCTATGGAGACAGCAGCAATGGGAGGCCGTACAGGGACCCATGACACACTCTGGACTTGGCAGCAGCATGAGGAGGCGGTATAGGGGCCCATGGCAGATTAGGGGCCTGGCAGCAGCAATGGGAGGCCCGTAATCTGCCAGCACCCTATGTCAAAAAATTCTACACACCAGCAGTGTGAGGAGACCTGAAAGTGGCACATGGCAGAGTGTGGCGATGGAGACAGCAGCAATGGGAGGCCGTACAGGGACCCATGACAGACTCTGGACCTGGCAGCAGCATGAGGAGGCGGTATATAGGGGCCTATGGCAGATTAGGGGCCTGGCAGCAGCTATGGGAGGCCCATAATCTGCCAGCACCCTATGTCAAAAAATTCTACACACCAGCAGTGTGTGAGGAGACCTGAAAGTGGCACATGGCAGAGTGTGGCGATGGAGACAGCAGCAATGGGAGGCCGTACAGGGACCCATGACAGACTCTGGACCTGGCAGCAGCATGAGGAAGCGGTATATAGGGGCCTATGGCAGATTAGGGGCCTGGCAGCAGCTATAGGAGGCCCATAATCTGCCAGCACCCTATGTCAAAAAATTCAACACACCAGCAGTGTGAGGAGACCTGAAAGTGGCACATGGCATGAGACACTGTGGACCTGGCAGCAGCATGAGGAGGCGGTATATAGGGGCCCATGGCAGATTAGGGGCCTGGCAGCAGCTATGGGAGGCCCATAATCTGCCAGCACCCTATGTCAAAAAATTCTACACACCAGCAGTGTGTGAGGAGACCTGAAAGTGGCACATGGCAGAGTGTGGCGATGGAGACAGCAGCAATGGGAGGCCGTACAGGGACCCATGACAGACTCTGGACCTGGCAGCAGCATGAGGAAGCGGTATATAGGGGCCTATGGCAGATTAGGGGCCTGGCAGCAGCTATAGGAGGCCCATAATCTGCCAGCACCCTATGTCAAAAAATTCAACACACCAGCAGTGTGAGGAGACCTGAAAGTGGCACATGGCATGAGACACTGTGGACCTGGCAGCAGCATGAGGAGGCGGTATATAGGGGCCCATGGCAGATTAGGGGCCTGGCAGCAGCTATGGGAGGCCCATAATCTGCCAGCACCCTATGTCAAAAAATTCTACACACCAGCAGTGTGTGAGGAGACCTGAAAGTGGCACATGGCAGAGTGTGGCGATGGAGACAGCAGCAATGGGAGGCCGTACAGGGACCCATGACAGACTCTGGACCTGGCAGCAGCATGAGGAGGCGGTATATAGGGGCCTATGGCAGATTAGGGGCCTGGCAGCAGCTATGGGAGGCCCGTAATCTGCCAGCACCCTATGTCAAAAAATTCTACACACCAGCAGTGTGTGAGACCTGAAAGTGGCACATGGCAGAGTGTGGCGATGGAGACAGCAGCAATGGGAGGCCGTACAGGGACCCATGAGAGACTCTGGACCTGGCAGCAGCATGAGGAAGCGGTATATAGGGGCCTATGGCAGATTAGGGGCCTGGCAGCAGCTATAGGAGGCCCATAATCTGCCAGCACCCTATGTCAAAAAATTCTACACACCAGCAGTGTGTGAGGAGACCTGAAAGTGGCACATGGCAGAGTGTGGCGATGGAGACAGCAGCAATGGGAGGCCGTACAGGGACCCATGAGAGACTCTGGACCTGGCAGCAGCATGAGGAAGCGGTATATAGGGGCCTATGGCAGATTAGGGGCCTGGCAGCAGCAATGGGAGGCCCGTAATCTGCCAACACCCTATGTCAAAAAATTCTACACACCAGCAGTGTGTGAGGAGACCTGAAAGTGGCACATGGCAGAGTGTGGCGATGGAGACAGCAGCAATGGGAGGCCGTACAGGGACCCATGACAGACTCTGGACCTGGCAGCAGCATGAGGAAGCGGTATATAGGGGCCTATGGCAGATTAGGGGCCTGGCAGCAGCTATAGGAGGCCCATAATCTGCCAGCACCCTATGTCAAAAAATTCAACACACCAGCAGTGTGAGGAGACCTGAAAGTGGCACATGGCATGAGACACTGTGGACCTGGCAGCAGCATGAGGAGGCGGTATATAGGGGCCCATGGCAGATTAGGGGCCTGGCAGCAGCTATGGGAGGCCCATAATCTGCCAGCACCCTATGTCAAAAATTTCTACACACCAGCAGTGTGTGAGGAGACCTGAAAGTGGCACATGGCAGAGTGTGGCGATGGAGACAGCAGCAATGGGAGGCCGTACAGGGACCCATGACAGACTCTGGACCTGGCAGCAGCATGAGGAGGCGGTATATAGGGGCCTATGGCAGATTAGGGGCCTGGCAGCAGCTATGGGAGGCCCGTAATCTGCCAGCACCCTATGTCAAAAAATTCTACACACCAGCAGTGTGTGAGGAGACCTGAAAGTGGCACATGGCAGAGTGTGGCGATGGAGACAGCAGCAATGGGAGGCCGTACAGGGACCCATGACAGACTCTGGACCTGGCAGCAGCATGAGGAGGCGGTATATAGGGGCCTATGGCAGATTAGGGGCCTGGCAGCAGCTATGGGAGGCCCGTAATCTGCCAGCACCCTATGTCAAAAAATTCTACACACCAGCAGTGTGTGAGACCTGAAAGTGGCACATGGCAGAGTGTGGCGATGGAGACAGCAGCAATGGGAGGCCGTACAGGGACCCATGAGAGACTCTGGACCTGGCAGCAGCATGAGGAAGCGGTATATAGGGGCCTATGGCAGATTAGGGGCCTGGCAGCAGCAATGGGAGGCCCGTAATCTGCCAACACCCTATGTCAAAAAATTCTACACACCAGCAGTGTGTGAGGAGACCTGAAAGTGGCACATGGCAGAGTGTGGCGATGGAGACAGCAGCAATGGGAGGCCGTACAGGGACCCATGACAGACTCTGGACCTGGCAGCAGCATGAGGAAGCGGTATATAGGGGCCTATGGCAGATTAGGGGCCTGGCAGCAGCTATAGGAGGCCCATAATCTGCCAGCACCCTATGTCAAAAAATTCAACACACCAGCAGTGTGAGGAGACCTGAAAGTGGCACATGGCATGAGACACTGTGGACCTGGCAGCAGCATGAGGAGGCGGTATATAGGGGCCCATGGCAGATTAGGGGCCTGGCAGCAGCTATGGGAGGCCCATAATCTGCCAGCACCCTATGTCAAAAAATTCTACACACCAGCAGTGTGTGAGGAGACCTGAAAGTGGCACATGGCAGAGTGTGGCGATGGAGACAGCAGCAATGGGAGGCCGTACAGGGACCCATGACAGACTCTGGACCTGGCAGCAGCATGAGGAGGCGGTATATAGGGGCCTATGGCAGATTAGGGGCCTGGCAGCAGCTATGGGAGGCCCGTAATCTGCCAGCACCCTATGTCAAAAAATTCTACACACCAGCAGTGTGTGAGACCTGAAAGTGGCACATGGCAGAGTGTGGCGATGGAGACAGCAGCAATGGGAGGCCGTACAGGGACCCATGAGAGACTCTGGACCTGGCAGCAGCATGAGGAAGCGGTATATAGGGGCCTATGGCAGATTAGGGGCCTGGCAGCAGCTATAGGAGGCCCATAATCTGCCAGCACCCTATGTCAAAAAATTCTACACACCAGCAGTGTGTGAGGAGACCTGAAAGTGGCACATGGCAGAGTGTGGCGATGGAGACAGCAGCAATGGGAGGCCGTACAGGGACCCATGAGAGACTCTGGACCTGGCAGCAGCATGAGGAAGCGGTATATAGGGGCCTATGGCAGATTAGGGGCCTGGCAGCAGCTATGGGAGGCCCGTAATCTGCCAGCACCCTATGTCAAAAAATTCTACACACCAGCAGTGTGTGAGGAGACCTGAAAGTGGCACATGGCAGAGTGTGGCGATGGAGACAGCAGCAATGGGAGGCCGTACAGGGACCCATGACAGACTCTGGACCTGGCAGCAGCATGAGGAAGCGGTATATAGGGGCCTATGGCAGATTAGGGGCCTGGCAGCAGCTATAGGAGGCCCATAATCTGCCAGCACCCTATGTCAAAAAATTCAACACACCAGCAGTGTGAGGAGACCTGAAAGTGGCACATGGCATGAGACACTGTGGACCTGGCAGCAGCATGAGGAGGCGGTATATAGGGGCCCATGGCAGATTAGGGGCCTGGCAGCAGCTATGGGAGGCCCATAATCTGCCAGCACCCTATGTCAAAAAATTCTACACACCAGCAGTGTGTGAGGAGACCTGAAAGTGGCACATGGCAGAGTGTGGCGATGGAGACAGCAGCAATGGGAGGCCGTACAGGGACCCATGACAGACTCTGGACCTGGCAGCAGCATGAGGAGGCGGTATATAGGGGCCTATGGCAGATTAGGGGCCTGGCAGCAGCTATGGGAGGCCCGTAATCTGCCAGCACCCTATGTCAAAAAATTCTACACACCAGCAGTGTGTGAGGAGACCTGAAAGTGGCACATGGCAGAGTGTGGCGATGGAGACAGCAGCAATGGGAGGCCGTACAGGGACCCATGACAGACTCTGGACCTGGCAGCAGCATGAGGAGGCGGTATATAGGGGCCTATGGCAGATTAGGGGCCTGGCAGCAGCTATGGGAGGCCCGTAATCTGCCAGCACCCTATGTCAAAAAATTCTACACACCAGCAGTGTGTGAGACCTGAAAGTGGCACATGGCAGAGTGTGGCGATGGAGACAACAGCAATGGGAGGCCGTACAGGGACCCATGAGAGACTCTGGACCTGGCAGCAGCATGAGGAAGCGGTATATAGGGGCCTATGGCAGATTAGGGGCCTGGCAGCAGCAATGGGAGGCCCGTAATCTGCCAACACCCTATGTCAAAAAATTCTACACACCAGCAGTGTGTGAGGAGACCTGAAAGTGGCACATGGCAGAGTGTGGCGATGGAGACAGCAGCAATGGGAGGCCGTACAGGGACCCATGAGAGACTCTGGACCTGGCAGCAGCATGAGGAAGCGGTATATAGGGGCCTATGGCAGATTAGGGGCCTGGCAGCAGCTATAGGAGGCCCATAATCTGCCAGCACCCTATGTCAAAAAATTCAACACACCAGCAGTGTGAGGAGACCTGAAAGTGGCACATGGCATGAGACACTGTGGACCTGGCAGCAGCATGAGGAGGCGGTATATAGGGGCCCATGGCAGATTAGGTGCCTGGCAGCAGCTATGGGAGGCCCATAATCTGCCAGCACCCTATGTCAAAAAATTCTACACACCAGCAGTGTGTGAGGAGACCTGAAAGTGGCACATGGCAGAGTGTGGCGATGGAGACAGCAGCAATAGGAGGCCGTACAGGGACCCATGAGAGACTCTGGACCTGGCAGCAGCATGAGGAAGCGGTATATAGGGGCCTATGGCAGATTAGGGGCCTGGCAGCAGCTATAGGAGGCCCATAATCTGCCAGCACCCTATGTCAAAAAATTCAACACACCAGCAGTGTGTGAGGAGACCTCAAAGTGGCACATGTTTGAGGCATGATTCATGGCGGATTTAGTCAGTTGTGTCAGGAACTGGTGGTTTGAAATCCAGACTAATCCACGCCTGATTCATTTTCACAAACGTGAGTCTCTCCACACTTTGGGTGGACAGTCGTGTCCTCCGCGGAGTTACAATACCTCCTGCCGCACTAAACACGCGCTCCGATGCCACGCTACTGGCCGGGCATGACAGCCTTTCAAGAACAAATTCAGCTAGTTGGGGCCAAAGGTCAAGTTTCGTTGCCCAGTAGTCAAGGGGATTGTCTACCTCGGTTGGCAGGGTGCTGTCCAAGTAGGCCCAAGCCTGTTGTTTGAGGTCCTGCTCCAGGTCCACCTGATGCTGCTGCTGCTGCTGCTGCGGCTGGTTAGTAGTTTCCTCACTGCACTGGTGAAGAAAGCTACTCATCATCGACTGCAGACTGAGGCAGCCGCTGCTGGTGGAGCTGCCACTGCTCCTACCACCCCACCCCTCCCCTGCTGCCATGACAGCGGAACGCGAGCGCACAGGGCCCACAGTGTCTGAGGATGGACGTTGGCGCACAAAGGCAGAGACCAACTGACTACATAGGTGGTTTTTATAGTACGTTATTTTGGCCTCCCTCTCAGCAGGTGTGAAAAAGGCCACCATTTTGGAACGGTAGCGAGGGTCCAACACGGTGGACAGCCAAAAGTCATCCCTCTGTCTGATGGTTATTATTCGGCTGTCGCTACGCAAGCAACCGAGCATGCTATGGGCCATTTGTGCCAAGGAATGCGAGGGACTCCCTGCCTCCATCTCCACAGCATACTGCCACGGTGCGTCTGGGTCCTCTGTCTCCTCCTCCTCCTCCTCTACCAGATGCTCCTGCTCCTCCACTCCTGTCCGCTGAGTGGAAAAACCACCCATTTCACTCAATAATTCCTGAGCACAAATGTCCTCCTCTACCTCCTCCTCTTCTTCCTGTCCTGCCCCCACAGGGGTCATGTGGCGTTGAGATCTGTGCGCCACGTCTACCGCACCCTGACCAGCCATTGTTAACAGCATTTGTTCAAGGACGTGCAACAGAGGAATGACGTCGTTCATCCCATAGTCCTGCCGACTCACGAATAGCGTGGCCTCCTCAAAGGGCCTGAGCAAGCGGCAGGTGTCACGCATGAGCTGCCAATGGCTGACATCGAAGTTACACAGGGGAGTACCTTTATCCGCTTGTAACATCAGGAAATCGGTGATGGCCTTTCGCTGTTCGTAAAGGCGGTCTAACATGTGTAGGGTTGAATTCCACCTTGTTGCAACGTCGCAGATCAGGCGATGCTGTGGAATTCCGTTCTGCCGCTGCAGCTCAAGGAGGGTGTGCTTTGCGGTGTAGGAATGGCTGAAATGCATGCAAAGTTTACGTGACATTTTAAGGATGTCTTGCAGTGGGATGGTGGATTTTAAGAACCGCTTGACAACCAGATTGAACACGTGAGCCATGCATGGCGCATGGCACAACCTTCCTTGACGCAGAGCAGACACCATGTTCTTTCCGTTGTCGGTCAACATGGTTCCGATTTTCAGTTTGCGCGGAGACAGCCATCTGTCGATTTCTCTGTTCATTACACTCAGAAGTTCCTCCCCTGTGTGACTACGTTCGCCAAGGCATACCAGGTGCAGAACAGCGTGACACCGTTGCGCCCTGCACATGTGATATGCCGGTCGGGTAATGGGACTTGGCACGGGGGTGGCGGCTGAGGACACGGCGGAAGAAGAGGTGGTAGAGGCGGACATCTTTGCCGGACCAAGGACGTGCAAACGTGGAGGCAAAAGCGGCGTGACCTGTCCAAGTTGCTGGTGCGGCTGTGACGGCACCACGTTCACCCAGTGGGCCGTAAATGACATGTACTGTCCCTGACCATAGTTACAGCTCCACACGTCGGCGCTGCCGTGCACTTTGGCAGAGACCGACATGCTCAAAGACTGGCCCACCATCTCTTCTACATGTGAATGCAGGGCTGGCACTGCCTTTTTGGCGAAGAAATGACGGCTTGGCACTCTCCACCGCGGCGCGGCACAAGCCATCATTTCTCTGAAAGGTGCTGAGTCCACCACTTGGAAAGGGAGGAACTGCAGCACCAGCAACTTGGACAGGAGGACGTTCAGCTTTTGCACCGTCGGGTGCGTGCTCGCAAACTGTTGTCTCTTGGAAACGGATTCCAAGAAAGACTGCTGACGGAATCCGTGAAGAGGAGTAGCAGGAGAAGGAGCATCTGAACGAGCGGAAGATGCCAACGAGCGACAACTCCCCTCAGCAGAGGTGTTGGAGCCTTGACTGGCTGATGGAGGGCGATTGACGTCGGGTGACGGAGCAAGTAACGGAGCGGGTGATGGAGCGGGGGCTGGGGCGGGCAGAACCGCCGTATCTTTATCACGGTTTTCCCAGGCCACCAAATGGCGACGCTGCATATGCTGCCGCAACGCTGTAGTCCCAACATGGGCCCCCTGGCCACGCTTGACTTTCTGGCCACATAGTCGACATACGGCTACGTTTACTTCCTCGGGCGGCTTGACGAAAAATTGCCACACCGCCGAGTAGGAAACTTTGCCCCCGATACTCCTCACTGGCTGACTGCTGCTTCCTCCGTGCACACCGGCACCACTACTGGCCGTGGTGGTAGGCTGCAGTGGAGCTGGTGCTCTACTCCGTGGACGTTTGGCTCCACTGACACTGCTGCGACCCTGCTGCTGTCTCCTGGGCAACCCACCGACTGTTTTGCTCGCTGCCAAGCTGCCACCCTCTTCTCCTGATGATGCGGAAGAAATTGCCTGATGACGACGAGGCTGCCAAGTGCGATCAACCTCCTCATCATCAAGTAGGGTCTCTGCCTCACTACTAGCCCCCTCGGCTGCGTCTGGGTCAGGAGACAGACCTGTCTCTAGACCGGCTACCGAGCCACTCTCCTCGCCACTACTTCTTCGCCTGGCTGCTGAAAAGGCGGATGTCTCCCCCCGTTCCTGACCGCCCTCTGTTAGCTCTTCCTCACTGTACAGTGGGGCTGAGCCCACAGCATGCGATACTTCGCTTGGTGAGGGAACACCAAAGGACAGGGGCAGGTAGAGGACACGTGATTTCAGTGGGCTTGGTCCCGGGCCATGCCAACTAACGGTTGTGTCTGACGTACCCACCGACCGTTGGCTGTAGGTGTCAGAGGTGACCTGGGAAGAGGAAGACGACCGAGCCAACCAATCGACGACGGCAGGGTTGTCGGTGGAGACACGACCGCTGGATGACACCGGGAGCACTGGCCTCTGGCTGCGAATAGTGCTGCCTCGACCCCTTCCTCTGCTGCCACGTCTGCTCGCTCCTAAAACATTGCCTCCTCTGCCACTCCTCTGCATGTTGTCTGACATACTCTTTAATTAAACGATTATGTGTCCCTGAGTAACAATTCTGTGTCCCTGAGTAACAATTCTGTGTCTGTGCGAGTAACAATTCTGTGGCCCTAAGTAACAGTTCTGTGGCCCTCAGTAACAATTCTGTGTCCCTGATTAACGTTTCTGTGGCCCCAAGTAACAGTTCTGTGGCCCTCAGTAACAATTCTGTGTCTGTGCGAGTAACAATTCTGTGTCTGTGCGAGTAACAATTCTGTGGCCCTAAGTAAAGTTTCTGTGGCCCTAAGTAACAATTCTCTGGCACTTAGTAACAATTCTGTCTGTCCCTGAGTAACAATTCTCTGGCACTCAGTAACAATTCTGTCTGTCCCTGAGTAAAAATTCTGTGGCCCTAAGTAAAGTTTCTGGGGCCCTGAGTAACAATTATCTGGCACTCAGTAACAATTCTGTCTGTCCCTGAGTAACAATTCTCTGGCACTCAGTAACAATTCTGTCTGTCCCTGAGTAAAAATTCTCTGGCCCTAAGTAAAGTTTCTGTGGCCCTGAGTAACAATTCTCTGGCACTCCGTAACAATTCTGTCTGTCCCTGAGTAACAATTCTCTGGCACTCAGTAACAATTCTGTCTGTCCCTGAGTAAAAATTCTGTGGCCCTAATTAAAGTTTCTGTGGCCCTAAGTAACAATTCTCTGGCACTCAGTAACAATTCTGTCTGTCCCTGAGTAACAATTCTCTGGCACTCGGTAACAATTCTGTCTGTCCCTGAGTAACAATTCTCTGGCACTCAGTAACAATTCTGTCTGTCCCTGAGTAAAAATTCTGTGGCCCTAATTAAAGTTTCTGTGGCCCTAAGTAACAATTCTCTGGCACTCAGTAACAATTCTGTCTGTCCCTGAGTAACAATTCTCTGGCACTCCGTAACAATTCTGTCTGTCCCTGAGTAACAATTCTCTGGCACTCAGTAACAATTCTGTCTGTCCCTGAGTAAAAATTCTGTGGCCCTAAGTAAAGTTTCTGTGGCCCTGAGTAACAATTCTCTGGCACTCCGTAACAATTCTGTCTGTCCCTGAGTATGAATTCCGTGGCCCTAACTAGCGTTTCTTTGTCCCTAAGTAAAGTTTCTGTGGCCCTCAGTAACAGTTCTGTGTCTGTGCGAGTAACAATTCTGTGTCTGTGCGAGTAACAATTCTGTGGCCCTAAGTAAAGTTTCTGTGGCCCTAAGTAACAATTCTCTGGCACTCCGTAACAATTCTGTCTGTCCCTGAGTAACAATTCTCTGGCACTCAGTAACAATTCTGTCTGTCCCTGAGTAAAAATTCTGTGGCCCTAAGTAAAGTTTCTGTGGCCCTGAGTAACAATTCTCTGGCACTCCGTAACAATTCTGTCTGTCCCTGAGTAACAATTCTCTGGCACTCAGTAACAATTCTGTCTGTCCCTGAGTAAAAATTCTGTGACCCTAAGTAAAGTTTCTGTGGCCCAGAGTAACAATTCTCTGGCACTCCGTAACAATTCTGTCTGTCCCTGAGTATGAATTCTGTGGCCCTAACTAGCGTTTCTTTGTCCCTAAGTAACAGTTCTGTGGCCCTGAGTAACAATTCTGTGTCTGTGCGAGTAACAATTCTGTGGCCCTAAGTAACAGTTCTGTGGCCCTCAGTAACAGTTCTGTGTCTGTGCGAGTAACAATTCTGTGTCTGTGCGAGTAACAATTCTGTGGCCCTAAGTAACAGTTCTGTGGCCTTCAGTAACAATTCTGTGTCTGTGCGAGTAACAATTCTGTGTCTGTGCGAGTAACAATTCTGTGGCCCTAAGTAAAGTTTCTGTGGCCCTAAGTAACAATTCTCTGGCACTCAGTAACAATTCTGTCTGTCCCTGAGTAACAATTCTCTGGCACTCAGTAACAATTCTGTCTGTCCCTGAGTAAAAATTCTGTGGCCCTAAGTAAAGTTTCTGTGGCCCTAAGTAACAATTCTCTGGCACTCAGTAACAATTCTGTCTGTCCCTGAGTAACAATTCTCTGGCACTCAGTAACAATTCTGTCTGTCCCTGAGTAAAAATTCTGTGGCCCTAATTAAAGTTTCTGTGGCCCTAAGTAACAATTCTCTGGCACTCAGTAACAATTCTGTCTGTCCCTGAGTAACAATTCTCTGGCACTCAGTAACAATTCTGTCTGTCCCTGAGTAACAATTCTGTGGCCCTAATAACGTTTCTGTGGCCCTAAGTAACAATTCTCTGGCACTGAGTAACAATTCTGTCTGTCCCTGATTATGAATTCTGTGGCCCTAACTAGCGTTTCTTTGTCCCTAAATAACGATTCTGTGGCCCTCATTAACAAGTCTGTGTCCCTGAGTAATGGTTCTCTGTCCCTAAGTAACTTTTCTCTGTCCCCAATTATCGTTTCTGTGGCCCTAACTCTGTCCCTGTCCCTAGTACAGAGCGGTCTGCCTCTGTTCAATAACTGCAGGCAAATGAAGAATTCCAAAATGGCCGCTATTTATAGCTCGACCATTACACAGTGCTGGCTGGCTGGCTGCTGATAGGCTGATGCGATCACATGTAGTTGAGGAATGCATTATGGGTCAGCGCGCCTTGTCTGCGCGCCTTCCCAGACATCCCCGCTCCGTCGCCGCACATGTCAGCCGCCATTTTCTGAAAAATTTCGATTCGCGCGTCCGAATTAGGCTATTTTTCGGATTCGGCACGAATCGAAATTTTTCCGATATTCGACTCGAATTCCACTTCGGATACTTCGATTCGCTCATCTCTAATCACAGGTGTGGACAATAAGGTGTCCTCAAACGTAATTTTTGAGAATATTGTTACCTTACTCATTTGATACATGTGTGTGTGTGCAGCCTTAGTCTTAGCTCAGCTTTATAATTCATTTTTGTAGGTGTAATATAGGTAGGTACAGCAATAGCTACATGTGCATAGAAGACTCAGCTATTAATTTCTCAAACTCCACAAATATTTTTGGGGGGCTCAGTAGCTACCATATTCTCCTTTTACATGGAGAAAGTGGTGGAGCCAGGTACTAATGCTCCCTTTTCTATGGGGAACAGTATAAAGTATGCTAGGCTATCAAATCTTCCTGGTTGAAGGTTTTTAGCTTTTAGGTTGACACTGTTGCGCTGTGGTAATGCACCCCAACACACCTTTCAGTGCACTTATGCAACATGTATGAATGCACTGACGTGCACTGCGCTGCCAAAAATGCCACAGACACACTTTTTAGTGCAAATGTAAATGGGCTCTTGGAGTGGATGCTTCTTTCCTGCTGGGTGGTATATTTTATACAACCTAGTGGAAAGCAAGTGCATAGAAACCTGTAGTAGATTACTGCTTTTGCTGCACTCATCAAGTAGTATAATGCAACCCCAATTCCCAAAAAGGTTGGGACACTGTGCAAAATTTACTTACAAATAGAATGCAATGATTTGAATATCTGACAAACCCATATTTTGTTCACAATAGAAAATAGATAACACCAAATGTTTAAACTGAGAAAATGTTCTATTTTAAGAAAAAAATAAGCTAATTATGAGAAAAGCCTAAGTGCTTAACCCCTTGGCTCCGACGCCTTTTGGCCCTTTAAGGGTTTCAGAAGCCGGGAGGCGGGGTTTAGGGTCATGTGACTGCTGTGTCACGCCGTCACATGATTGGGAAAGGTCCTGATCAAAAGAGGAGATTGGGACCTTTCCGTGAGTACCGGACATGTGAGCGTGCTGGGCGCGTGCTCTCAGCACATATGTTTTTTTTAACAGAATGCAAATGTGCGGCTGGTCGACGTCTAGGCCCAGACGCCAGGAGGCCGCACATTTACGTTCGGCCAGAGCCAAGAGGTTAACTGACCTTCCTGCAGGTCAGACATTTCAGCAATTGAAAATATTTGGCACATCTTTAAATGAAAAATATGACAAAGAAGACCCAGTAATGTAGAGCAGTTAGAATCCTGTATCAGGCAAGAAACAGAAAACATTCCTTTCCCAAAACTCCAGCAACTGGTCTCCTCAGTTCCCAGATGTTTACAGAGTATTGATAAAAGAAGAGTGGATGCTAATCCATGGAAAACATGGCCGTGCCCCAACTTTTTTCAGATGTGTTGCTGCCATCAATTTCAAAATTACCTAATTTTTTCATAATATGGTGCATTTTCTCAGTTTAAGCATTTGATATGTTTTCTAGTTTTCTGTTGTGAATAAAATATGGGTTTATGAGATTTGCAAATCATTGCATTCTATTTTCATGTAGATTTTACATAGCGTACCAACTTTTTTGGTATTAGGGTGGTAATATTTTACTTGCTAAGTGCAGTAAAAAGTGGTAATCTACAACAGGTTTCTATGCACTTGCTTTCCACTGGGCTTGTCAATGCAGTCATGCACCATTGTACTGTTTGGAAGCACTGTTCCTAGGATTCAATGAATCTTAGTAGCAGTGACTAGCCAGACATCTCTATCTCTATATCAGGCAGATTGCATGCAAAGTCAGATGGGGCTTAGACACTCTGCCATCATATCCTTTTTCTTAGCTTTACCTTCCCTAATGACTGGATTTTGGAACTCTGTAAAAATGTTATTCCCATAGCACAGGTGAAAAATAAAGAAAACTGTCTTTAGCAGTATGTGTGCCTGGAAAGAATTTCATTCAATTCCACTTCTACCTATTGTTACTAGTGTTCAATAAGAGAGAACATCTATTCATTTCACCTTTCCAGATATCTGTATGTAATGTTATTGGCAGTGCAATGGAGGCTGAACAGACAAAAGTAATGGAGGGGGAAAGAGAGCCTTGCGTAATTATCTACCCACTTCAGCACCAAGCATCATATACTGAAGTGCACTTTCTTCTTACAGCTTAAGGTACTCATAGATATTAAACGATCTTCAGCCTTACAGAATTATCTAGCCAGAAAACAATTTTTTTCTTGCTCAATGCATCCATTAACATACTAACATGCTGTGGGCATGTAGTAAGTGGTGAACTTTAGGTCTGTTTATTTTTGACCTGTAAAAGAGAACAATGGATCTCGAGTAGTGTCTGAATTTCTCTTAACCTAACAGCAAGCATTATTTATTTGTTTTTCTAGCAAAATGAATAGAAGCTTATGGTTGCCTTGGGGTTATTGTAGATGCTGTATTTATCAGGCCCAGTAGTCTTTCCTCTGTAAATTTTCATTATGGTAGATTAACCCCTTGGAGCCACACCTCCCGGCCCTTTAGGGGTTTGTGATGCTGGGAAGCCAGGCAGGGTTTATGACCATGTGACTGCCATGATGAAGGTGTCCTGCGAGACGCCAAAACGTTGCCTTGCTGTAACTATGTGATCATTCATTAAAACTTTTGGATCCATATCGGTGATCCTCGGTGTGCTGGTGACATTCTCCCTTGCCATGATTGGCTCTCACAGCAGTCACATGATTGAAAAGCTCACGATCAAGTATCGATGGGGACCATTCTGATAGGAGCACATGGTCTCGGCACATGTTTGTTTACATCTGGCACGAAAATATCCTCTCGGTGTCAAGGCCCACCTGTCGAGGGGCAGCATATTTGTGTACCGCCGGTGCCAAGAGGTTACGATTTTCAGTAGCTCTCAGGCATGTGACTGCTGTTGGGGATATGCTAATAGGTTCATTCTGGGACGTCATAAGTACCTGCAGTAGTAAGTCAGGGATCTCTGCATGAACCTACAGGTAAGCTTATAATAAAGTTTACCTGTAGGCAAAATGAACATCTCCTAAATGTGCACCGTTTAGGAGATATTCACATGTTTTACAGCTGGTGACATCACTCTGAAATGAGGGGCACACCAAATGTGTCGTCAATCCAGAGTACTGTGTCATGACTATTACTCCTTTGCGCATGTGCAGAAATGACATCATCGCAGCTTGGCCATTCAAACTGCCAGAGCCCATGAACCCAGAAGGAAGACAGGGTTTAGATGGAAGCCTTGACAGCAGTGACAGCACTCCACTGGAGGAATCCATTTTAGAGGTAAGTCTTCCATAATGTGCTAGGATGCAATGCATACTAACGTAGTATACCTTTAACTTACAGGGGGCAGGATTTGCTTTTTATTTATGGAGTTTATATACTAGGTCAAGTGACTAGCCTCAGGTGATACACAGCGATGAAAACAAATCCTCCTACATAAGTTTTAACTGTTTATCTGCAGTCATCTCTTCTATACATCTGCTCAAAGTGTCTGAGAGTTCAATAAGCAGGGGATGGAGAGCTGATATTACACTCTGCAGAGCTCAGTGAGGAGATCTCTGAGAGCTGATTGAAGGAAAGGGACACCCCCCTTCCCTTCACACAACTCACTGGGACAGAGCTGATGCTGCCAATCTGCTGGAGGTCCATCCTCTGTCACCATTTTTCTCTCATTTTCAGGAAAACATTTCAGAAGTGATAGCAGAGGAATGAAGCGGCAGACAGAAATGACACTCAGTGCCCTTAATTGAGACAAGTACACACTATGGAGGGATATGCTTTGTTTATATTTCATGTCTGGGGTATATACCACTTTAATTACTGTTTTAAGTATCCAGTTGTAATAGTTCAGTATACTGTGTTGGCCATTCCCATAACGAAGGATGACACTGTGTGACCCAAGTGTTCTGGAGTGTATGTATGTTTATGAGCACCGCACTAATGGAGGCATTATCTAAAGTTATCTCCCTATTAAGTATGATATAGTGGCAATATACAAACTTTACAAGGGCCAGCCTTCCAGCTCAAGACCAGTTTTCTAACAGTTTGTGCTTATTAAGATGATGAATGAGTCCTGCTAGCCTTCACACCACAGATTGCAACAGATTAGAGCATTATTATTCTCAAAAGAAAAAATTTATTACATTGCACTTTACCAATTCATAGATGTGGTAGCTGTGTTAATTCCCTATTAGGTTTTGCCTTTATTTTAATAGTATGTATGTTATTTTTTAACTTTCTTTAGCAGACCGAGCTGTCCAGCAAAAGTGTCAGTTAATAATTATAAATCGGTGTCCAAAACCAATACAATCAATAATAGCCCATGAAACCTATACTAAAAAGTCCTCCTTTCACCCTTGAAAGTATAAATCAATATAATAAACCTTTTTAGTGTTCATACAGTGCAAAATATATAATCCCCCAAACTAAAGTCCATAAATACTTTTCAATCTTTTGAAAATCACCGTTTCAATATACTGAACCTCTTTTGTGTCCATAAACAAAAATGATAAAAATCACCCAAAAAAAGTTCATAAATCCTTCTGCAATTTCTGAAAAAAACTCTGTCTGACTTCAATAATGACGTGCACCTCAAAGCAAAAGAAAACTCAATAGTGCATTATCCTTAAAATAATTACATAAATAATACCCAAAATAATATCTTAATATTTAGTGCACTAATCACTCAATACGTGACCACACTAGTGATAGTGAAACACTATGTGCACTAGTGATAGAGAGACACTCTGTGAACTATTATTATATACACTTCTCTGTAAAATTCAGTGTATACTTCTAAGTGGCTGAATTTCATACCCTTACCATATATAAAAAGTATGCAAGCTTTAAACATGTATAAGAATCCAGAAAGGGATATACACCAGCAAGATCCGCATGGATACCTTCAGATCCCTTAAATGTTCCCTCCATTACTGCCACCTTCTTATGCTCCATAGTAATCATAGAGGGAAAGAACAAAGCCATATAGTGCAAAAATGTATGACGGTATAAAATCCATGCTGTTAATATAACGCCTTACATTAAAACCATCTCATAATCGCATTAAATTCCCATGACTCCAACCTCTAGCAGCTTCCAGGAACACTAGGCTGTGTTTTCCCACACTAAATATGGCCACTCCACTACTTCCGATCCTCTGGGTAACGTCCAACGTCATGTCCCTTGACGTGTTTCGTCACTTACTTGACTTACTCATAAGGCAGATATTAGTGATTTTTTTTTTCTGTTCGACCAGCGGGTTCAATGAAAAAAAAAAAAAGAGCTGATTCCCCATCCACATGTTAAATGTGGATGGCGGAATCCTTCCCGCTGTGGTATTGTATTATAACAGCGGGGAAACTTCCCTGCCATCAGAATACAATGATCAGTGTTGCCGCCAGCACTGATCACTTGTCAAGAACCCAACAGGCTGGTTTTACACAAGTTGATAAATTAATTGACTTCTGTACAACCAAGCTGACCATACTTGGTAAATCAGCCAAATTTTGAATAATGTATGACTGGCTTTACTAGCCAGATTATCAGATGAAAATAGAAGAAAGAAAACATAAAAAAAAACATCACATTTAACAAATAGTAAGCTGAAATATAATGTTTACTTTTGGGTTTAATACGGTAAGCTGCAATCTAGTACATTTTTGTTTTAGACAAACTTAGCAGTGATTCTAATAGTATTGAAATGTAAATGACCTGTCTATTAGCGGCCCCTCCTCTGTGTGTCTGGGATTTTCTTGGGACAGAGATCTGAATCTACCGATTTCAATGACATTGCCACCTTGATTTGGGGGTTGTGGAAGGTCAGTGCCCACCAGTGATGCACAAAAATAGAATTTCTAGTTTCCTTAAAGTGATTGTAAAGCCTTTTTTTTTCTTAAAATAACAAACATATTATACTTACTTGTTCTGTGCATTGATTTTGCACAGAACAGCCCTGATCCTCCTTTTCTGGGGTTCCCGGCCAGCTCCACCTGCCACCGCTGAGTGCCCCCAGAGCAGGCCGCTTACAATGGGAGCACTTTTACATGCTCATTCCTGAGCCCTGCTATGAGTGTCCATAAGACACTCAGTCCCGCCCCCTGCTTCCTCGTCACTGGCTTTGATTGACAGCAGTGAGAGCCAATGTCTCCCGCTGCTGTATCTGAGCCAAAGAGGAGTAAGAGACCTAGGAGAGCCTTGGCTCTTGTGCACATCGTTGGGTCTAGATCACGCTCAGGAATGTATTTAGGGGGGTTGTGGAGGACGCTGCATGCCTAGAATGCAGTAAGGCAAAATAACCTTATGCCTTTATAAACACTTTATTCCCTTCAAAATTATAAAATATTTCAAAATATGAACTGCCTTAATGTAAGTGTTTTTTCAAGTATAAAATATTTCAAAGTGAGTCTCATGTTTCTTTTAAAAAGCAAATTATTGGAAAACTAGGTTATTTAAGCCTAATTAAGTATGTGCATTTTGAAATGCTCTTCCAAGTATTGCAGTAAATGAGAAACAAATTCAGGAAAACTGCGTTGCAGCATGAAAGCTTCTTTTGTATTTATGGTATGAATAGATTGTAAGGAATTGCACCCAGCATATTGAAATGTTTATGCTTGATCTATGGAAGTAGAGTCAAGTTCTGTGACCATTTAGGTTAAATTAAAGGGAAAAGCCCATCCCAGGTCTTTATAATATGAGAAATAGAGAAAAAAAGCGCCACAAACTAAATAGAACAAAAGCTGCACTCCTAACCAAAAAAAGGTAAAAATGTGACTAAATCAAAGTGTGCACTAAATATAAGTAAATACAAAAATTATAAGTTTAAAATAATGATGTCCGTGATAGAAAATATTTTATATAAAAGTCCATCCACCATAACAAAGTAATTAAACAGTTTTGAAATCTTGTATAAATTAAACACCGTGCAAAAAAATCCACCACCGAATGAAATGGGTACACTCAGCAGAGCTCCATGCTGACCAGATTATAAATCAGCAAAGATAGCGTTTGCTCTGGGAGCGATGATCAGCAGAAGTAATCCAAACTGGGAGCAATATACTGCAAACAGCCAATCAGCACAATATGGAATAGCCTTAACAGCAGGTAGTCATCACGTCTCCACATAGATCATGTTCGGGGAATCAAAAAAGGAAATCATGGTGCAGTACGTTTAAAACCAAAATGTTTTATCAAAACGTCAGAAATGCACTCACAAACAGGGTGTCTAGCCGACACCAGCAATGACAGCCTCAAGAAAACAGGGACGAGCCTCGCTCACCGCGATATCACAGCCGACAGTCTACAAGGAGCGTCCCGACGTCACATCCAAAAGAAGCCCCGCCCTACTAGTTTCGTCATCCGACGTCCTCACGGGGCGGAATGGGGAAACTAGTAGGGCGGGGCTTCTTTTGGCTCATCCCTGTTTTCTTGAGGCTGTCATTGCTGGTGTCGGCTACACCCCCTGTTTGTGAGTGCATTTCTGACGTTTTAATAAAACATTTTGGTTTTAAACGTACTGCACCATGATTTCCTTTTATGATTCCCCAAACATGATCTATGGTATGGAGACGTGATGACTACCTGCTGTTAAGGCTATTCCATATTGTGCTGATTGGCTGTTTGCAGTATATTGCTCCCAGTTTGGATTACTTCTGCTGATCATCGCTCCCAGAGCAAACGCTATCTTTGCTGATTTATAATCTGGTCAGCATGGAGCTCTGGTGAGTGTACCCATTTCATTCGGTGGTGGATTTTTTTGCACGGTGTTTGATTTATACAAGATTTCAGAACTGTTTAATTACTTTGTTATGGTGGATGGACTTTTATATAAAATTGTTTCTATCACAGACATCATTATTTTAAACTAATAATTTTTGTATTAACTTATATTTAGTGCACTCTTTGATTTATTCACATCCCAGGTCTTTGCTAATGACCACCCTGGGATACTACTCAGTCACCATTCAGCTGTTTCAGTTGTGTGGAGCATCTGCTAAGGAATGGGCAACACAGATATGCTGCAAGTATGCTTTAACATATAGGTGTCACTCATGTTAGTAGGTTTTCCATTGGAATGTATAGAAAAATACACTTATATAGGTGTTTTTGGCAAAGTAGCAAATCACTTGCCTTGAAAGAGAATATAGATCTTTAAATCCATTGCTAAGAGTAGAACACTCCTCTGAAACTTTTTAAAAAATGTTTTTATTGGTGTTTTTTGTGTATTGTCATAGATCTTTGTGGATGCAGAGCTTCATATAACCATAAAAGTAGACCCCCCCCCCAACTTTAATCACAGTTCTGTGATCAGTACCTTCAAGAGATCTTTCCCTTGCAAAGAAAGAACACAGTGGAAAGGTCCTCTTGTTGGTGGGACTTTAAAGGCACAAATATATCAAATGGTAAACTAACAATTCAACAGTTTAAAACAGTTTACAATCTTAAAACAGACATGTGAGTTACAATACAACGCATGGCGGTATCGTCAAAAATGATATTCCAGTGAAGATGTAGAGATAAGTCATGCATGAATTGCACTTGACGCGTTTCAAGGCCAATCACAATCTCTTCTTCAGAAGTGCTCAAAGAGGCATGACGCATAACCCCGTATAAGGGTAAGAAGGATAAGGAGAACTGCCAAAAGATTAAAAGAAATTGATTTCCATGAGTACAGCCAGAGATTTTTTATGTGCCTCTAACAGCGAAAATGGACAGAAGACAAAGGGAAGGAAAGTGGGAGAAGGCAATTGCCGCCCAAACGCCTCCTGGAGGGGCCCCGACCAACCACACCAACAGTAGACAGAGGGACTGTCTGTTCACCAATGTTGATAAGGTGGTGTAGGGGTGCAAAAAGATGACCAGAAATACCACAGAAAAGCCCTGGTAGCTTGGCATCAAACATACCCAAAATATGGGAAGAAGAATCACTTCAGGACTATTGCTGTGAGGGATGGTCATTAGAGATGAGCGAATCGAAGTAGGTGAAGTGGAATTCGTTTCGAATATTAGGAAAATTTCGATTTGCGTCGAATCCGAAAATAAGCAGACTTCGGATGCGCGAATCGAAATTTTTCCTAAAATGGCGGCGACATGTGCGGCGACGGAGCGGGGATGTCTGGGAAGGCGCGCAGACAAGGCGCGCTGACCCATAATGCATTCATTCATGACATGTGATCGCATTAGCCAATCAACAGCCAGCCAGCCAGCACAGTGTAATGGTCGAGCTATAAATGGCGGCCATTTTAGAATTCTCCATTTGCCTCCAGTCATTCAAGAGAGGCAGACCTAGCTGTATTCAGGGAGAGAGTTAGGGACAGAGAAACGTTACTTAGGGACACAGAAACGTTAGTTAGGGCCACAGAATCGTTACTTAGGGCCACAGAAACGTTACTTAGGGCCACAGAAAAGTTACTTAGGGCCACAGAATCGTTAGTTAGGGCCACAGAAACGTTACTTAGGGACACAGAATTGTTACTCAGGGACAGACAGAATTGTTACTGAGGGATACAGAATTGTTACTGAGGGCCACAGAATCGTTACTTAGGGCCACAGAAACGTTACTTAGGGCCACAGAATTGTTACTTGGGGACAGACACAGAATTGTTACTGAGGGACACAGATTTGTTACTGAGGGCAACAGAATCGTTACTTAGGGCCACAGAATTGTTACATAGGGACAGACACAGAATTGTTACTGAAGGACACAGATTTGTTACTGAGGGCCACAGAATCGTTACTTAGGGCCACAGAAACATTACTTAGGGCCACAGAAACATTACTTAGGGCCACAGAATTGTTACTTAGGGACAGACACAGAATTGTTATTGAGGGACACAGAATTGTTACTGAGGGCCACAGAAACGTTACTTAGGGCCACAGAATTGTTACTTAGGGACAGACACAGAATTGTTACTGAGGGACACAGATTTGTTACTGAGGGCCACAGAAACGTTACTTAGGGCCACAGAAACGTTACTTAGGGCCACAAAATCGTTAGTTAGGGCCACAGAAACGTTACTTAGGGACACAGAATTGTTACTCAGGGACAGACACAGAATTGTTACTGAGGGATACAGAATTGTTACTGAGGGCCACAGAATCGTTACTTAGGGCCACAGAAACGTTACTTAGGGCCACAGAAACGTCACTTAGGGCCACAGAATTGTTACTTAGGGACAGACACAGAATTGTTATTGAGGGACACAGAATTGTTACTGAGGGCCACAGAACCGTTACTTAGGGCCACAGAAACGTTACTTAGGGCCACAGAATTGTTACTTAGGGACAGACACAGAATTGTTACTGAGGGACACAGATTTGTTACTGAGGGCCACAGAAACGTTACTTAGGGCCACAGAAACGTTACTTAGAGAAATCGACAGATGGCTGTCTCTGCGCAAACTGAAAATCGGAACCATGTTGACCGACAACGGAAAGAACATGGTGTCTGCTCTGCGTCAAGGAAGGTTGTGCCATGCGCCATGCATGGCTCACGTGTTCAATCTGGTTGTCAAGCAGTTCCTAAAATCCACCATCCCACTGCAAGACATCCTTAAAATGTCACGTAAACTTTGCATGCATTTCAGCCATTCCTACACCGCAAAGCACACCCTCCTTGAGCTGCAGCGGCAGAACGGAATTCCACAGCATCGCCTGATCTGCGACGTTGCAACAAGGTGGAATTCAACCCTACACATGTTAGACCGCCAGCACAGTGTAATGGTCGAGCTATAAATGGCGGCCATTTTAGAATTCTCCATTTGCCTCCAGTCATTCAAGAGAGGCAGACCTAGCTGTATTCAGGGAGAGAGTTAGGGACAGAGAAACGTTACTTAGGGACACAGAAACGTTAGTTAGGGCCACAGAATCGTTACTTAGGGCCACAGAAACGTTACTTAGGGCCACAGAAAAGTTACTTAGGGCCACAGAATCGTTAGTTAGGGCCACAGAAACGTTACTTAGGGACACAGAATTGTTACTCAGGGACAGACAGAATTGTTACTGAGGGATACAGAATTGTTACTGAGGGCCACAGAATCGTTACTTAGGGCCACAGAAACGTTACTTAGGGCCACAGAATTGTTACTTGGGGACAGACACAGAATTGTTACTGAGGGACACAGATTTGTTACTGAGGGCAACAGAATCGTTACTTAGGGCCACAGAATTGTTACATAGGGACAGACACAGAATTGTTACTGAAGGACACAGATTTGTTACTGAGGGCCACAGAATCGTTACTTAGGGCCACAGAAACATTACTTAGGGCCACAGAAACATTACTTAGGGCCACAGAATTGTTACTTAGGGACAGACACAGAATTGTTACTGAGGGACACAGATTTGTTACTGAGGGCCACAGAAACGTTACTTAGGGCCACAGAAACGTTACTTAGGGCCACAAAATCGTTAGTTAGGGCCACAGAAACGTTACTTAGGGACACAGAATTGTTACTCAGGGACAGACACAGAATTGTTACTGAGGGATACAGAATTGTTACTGAGGGCCACAGAATCGTTACTTAGGGCCACAGAAACGTTACTTAGGGCCACAGAAACGTCACTTAGGGCCACAGAATTGTTACTTAGGGACAGACACAGAATTGTTATTGAGGGACACAGAATTGTTACTGAGGGCCACAGAACCGTTACTTAGGGCCACAGAAACGTTACTTAGGGCCACAGAATTGTTACTTAGGGACAGACACAGAATTGTTACTGAGGGACACAGATTTGTTACTGAGGGCCACAGAAACGTTACTTAGGGCCACAGAAACGTTACTTAGAGAAATCGACAGATGGCTGTCTCTGCGCAAACTGAAAATCGGAACCATGTTGACCGACAACGGAAAGAACATGGTGTCTGCTCTGCGTCAAGGAAGGTTGTGCCATGCGCCATGCATGGCTCACGTGTTCAATCTGGTTGTCAAGCGGTTCCTAAAATCCACCATCCCACTGCAAGACATCCTTAAAATGTCACGTAAACTTTGCATGCATTTCAGCCATTCCTACACCGCAAAGCACACCCTCCTTGAGCTGCAGCGGCAGAACGGAATTCCACAGCATCGCCTGATCTGCGACGTTGCAACAAGGTGGAATTCAACCCTACACATGTTAGACCGCCTTTACGAACAGCGAAAGGCCATCACGGATTTCCTGATGTTACAAGCGGATAAAGGTACTCCCCTGTGTAACTTCGATGTCAGCCATTGGCAGCTCATGCGTGACACCTGCCGCTTGCTCAGGCCCTTTGAGGAGGCCACGCAATTCGTGAGTCGGCAGGACTATGGGATGAACGACGTCATTCCTCTGTTGCACGTCCTGGAACAAATGCTGTTAACAATGGCTGGTCAGGGTGCGGTAGACGTGGCGCACAGATCTCAACGCCACATGACCCCTGTGGGGGCAGGACAGGAAGAAGAAGAGGAGGTAGAGGAGGACATTTGTGCTCAGGAATTATTGAGTGAAATGGGTGGTTTTTCCACTCAGCGGACAGGAGTGGAGGAGCAGGAGCATCTGGTAGAGGAGGAGGAGGAGGAGACAGAGGACCCAGACGCACCGTGGGAGTATGCTGTGGAGATGGAGGCAGGGAGTCCCTCGCATTCCTTGGCACAAATGGCCCATAGCATGCTCGGTTGCTTGCGTAGCGACAGCCGAATAATAACCATCAGACAGAGGGATGACTTTTGGCTGTCCACCTTGTTGGACCCTCGCTACCGTTCAAAAATGGTGGCCTTTTTCACACCTGCTGAGAGGGAGGCCAAAATAACGTACTATAAAAACCACCTATGAAGTCAGTTGGTCTCTGCCTTTGTGCGCCAACGTCCATCCTCAGACACTGTGGGCCCTGTGCGCTCGCGTTCCGCTGCCATGGCAGCAGGGGAGGGGTGGGGTGGTAGGAGCAGTGGTAGCTCCATCAGCAGCGGCTGCCTCAGTCTGCAGTCGATGATGAGTAGCTTTCTTCACCAGCGCAGTGAGGAAACTACTAACCAGCTGCAGCAGCAGCAGCATCAGGTGGACCTGGAGCAGGACCTCAAACAACAGGCTTGGGCCTACTTGGACAGCACCCTGCCAACCGAGGTATACAATCCCCTTGACTACTGGGTGACGAAACTTGACCTTTGGCCCCAACTAGCTGAATTTGCCCTTGAAAGGCTGTCATGCCCGGCCAGTAGCGTGGCATCGGAGCGCGTGTTTAGTGCGGCAGGAGGTATTGTAACTCCGCGGAGGACACGACTGTCCACCCAAAGTGTGGAGAGACTCACGTTTGTGAAAATGAATCAGGCGTGGATTAGTCTGGATTTCAAACCACCAGTTCCTGACACAACTGACTAAATCCGCCATGAATCATGCCCCTGCCATGTGCCACTTTCACGTCTCCTCACACTGCTGGTGTGTTCAATTTTTTGTCATAGGGTGCTGGCAGATTACGGGCCTCCCATAGCTGCTGCCAGGCCCCTAATCTGCCATGGGCCCCTATACCGCCTCCTCATGCTGCTGCCAAGTCCAGAGTCTCTCATGGGTCCCTGTACGGCCTCCCATTGCTGCTGTCTCCATCGCCACACTCTGCCATGTGCCACTTTCAGGTCTCCTCACACACTGCTGGTGTGTTCAATTTTTTGTCATAGGGTGCTGGCAGATTACGGGCCTCCCATAGCTGCTGCCAGGCCCGTAATCTGCCATGGGCCCCTATACCGCCTCCTCATGCTGCTGCCAAGTCCAGAGTCTCTCATGGGTCCCTGTACGGCCTCCCATTGCTGCTTTCTCCATCGCCACATTCTGCAATGTGCCACTTTCAGGTCTCCTCACACTGCTGGTGTGTTCAATTTTTTGTCATAGGGTGCTGGCAGATTATGGTCCTCCCATAGCTGCTGCCAGGACCATAATCTGCCATGGGCCCCTATACCGCCTCCTCATGCTGCTGCCAGGTCCAGAGTCTCTCATGGGTCCCTGTACGGCATCCCATTGCTGCTGTCTCCATCGCCACACTCTGCCATGTGCCACTTTCAGGTCTCCTCACACTGCTGGTGTGTTCAATTTTTTGTCATAGGGTGCTGGCAGATTATGGGCCTCCCATAGCTGCTGCCAGGACCATAATCTGCCATGGGCCCCTATACCGCCTCCTCATGCTGCTGCCAGGTCCAGAGTCTCTCATGGGTCCCTGTACGGCCTCCCATTGCTGCTGTCTCCATCGCCACACTCTGCCATGTGCCACTTTCAGGTCTCCTCACACTGCTGGTGTGTTCAATTTTTTCTCATAGGGTGCTGGCAGATTACGGGCCTCCCATAGCTGCTGCCATGCCCCTAATCTGCCATGGGCCCCTGTACTGCCTCCTCATGCTGCTGCCAGGTCCACAGTGTCTCATGCCATGTGCCACTTTCAGGTCTCCTCACACTGCTGGTGTGTTCAATTTTTTGTCATAGGGTGCTGGCAGATTACGGGCCTCCCATAGCTGCTGCCAGGCCCCTAATCTGCCATGGGCCCCTGTACCGCCTCCTCATGCTGCTGCCAAGTCCAGAGTCTCTTATGGGTCCCTGTACGGCGTCCCATTGCTGCTGTCTCCATCGCCACACTCTGCCATGTGCCACTTTCAGGTCTCCTCACACTGCTGGTGTGTTCAATTTTTTGTCATAGGGTGCTGGCAGATTACGGGCCTCCCATAGCTGCTGCCAGGCCCCTAATCTGCCATGGGCCCCTGTACCGCCTCCTCATGCTGCTGCCAAGTCCAGAGTCTCTCATGGGTCCCTGTACGGCATCCCATTGCTGCTGTCTCCATCGCCACACTCTGCCATGTGCCACTTTCAGGTCTCCTCACACTGCTGGTGTGTTCAATTTTTTGTCATAGGGTGCTGGCAGATTATGGGCCTCCCATAGCTGCTGCCAGGACCATAATCTGCCATGGGCCCCTATACCGCCTCCTCATGCTGCTGCCAGGTCCAGAGTCTCTCATGGGTCCCTGTACGGCCTCCCATTGCTGCTGTCTCCATCGCCACACTCTGCCATGTGCCACTTTCAGGTCTCCTCACACTGCTGGTGTGTTCAATTTTTTGTCATAGGGTGCTGGCAGATTACGGGCCTCCCATAGCTGCTGCCATGCCCCTAATCTGCCATGGGCCCCTGTACTGCCTCCTCATGCTGCTGCCAGGTCCACAGTGTCTCATGCCATGTGCCACTTTCAGGTCTCCTCACACTGCTGGTGTGTTCAATTTTTTGTCATAGGGTGCTGGCAGATTACGGGCCTCCCATAGCTGCTGCCAGGCCCCTAATCTGCCATGGGCCCCTGTACCGCCTCCTCATGCTGCTGCCAAGTCCAGAGTCTCTCATGGGTCCCTGTACGGCGTCCCATTGCTGCTGTCTCCATCGCCACACTCTGCCATGTGCCACTTTCAGGTCTCCTCACACTGCTGGTGTGTTCAATTTTTTGTCATAGGGTGCTGGCAGATTACGGGCCTCCCATAGCTGCTGCCAGGCCCCTAATCTGCCATGGGCCCCTGTACCGCCTCCTCATGCTGCTGCCAAGTCCAGAGTCTCTCATGGGTCCCTGCACGGCATCCCATTGCTGCTGTCTCCATCGCCACACTCTGCCATGTGCCACTTTCAGGTCTCCTCACACTGCTGGTGTGTTCAATTTTTTGTCATAGGGTGCTGGCAGATTACGGGCCTCCCATAGCTGCTGCCAGGCCCCTAATCTGCCATGGGCCCCTGTACCGCCTCCTCATGCTGCTGCCAGGTCCACAGTGTCTCATGCCATGTGCCACTTTCAGGTCTCCTCACACTGCTGGTGTGTTCCATTTTTTGTCATAGGGTGCTGGCAGATTACGGGCCTCCTATAGCTGCTGCCAGGCCCCTAATCTGCCATGGGCCCCTATACCGCCTCCTCATGCTGCTGCCAAGTCCAGAGTCTCTCATGGGTCCCTGTACGGCGTCCCATTGCTGCTGTCTCCATCGCCACACTCTGCCATGTGCCACTTTCAGGTCTCCTCACACTGCTGGTGTGTTCAATTTTTTGTCATAGGGTGCTGGCAGATTACGGGCCTCCCATAGCTGCTGCCAGGACCATAATCTGCCATGGGCCCCTGTACCGCCTCCTCATGCTGCTGCCAGGTCCACAGTGTCTCATGCCATGTGCCACTTTCAGGTCTCCTCACACTGCTGGTGTGTTCCATTTTTTGTCATAGGGTGCTGGCAGATTACGGGCCTCCTATAGCTGCTGCCAGGCCCCTAATCTGCCATGGGCCCCTATACCACCTCCTCATGCTGCTGCCAGGTCCAGTGTCTCTCATGGGTCCCTGTACGGCCTCCCATTGCTGCTGTCTCCATCGCCACACTCTGCCATGTGCCACTTTCAGGTCTCCTCACACTGCTGGTGTGTTCCATTTTTTGTCATAGGGTGCTGGCAGATTACGGGCCTCCCATAGCTGCTGCCAGGCCCGTAATCTGCCATGGGCCCCTATACCGCCTCCTCATGCTGCTGCCAGGTCCAGAGTCTCTCATGGGTCCCTGTACGGCCTCCCATTGCTGCTGTCTCCATCGCCACACTCTGCCATGTGCCACTTTCAGATCTCCTCACACTGCTGGTGTGTTACATTTTTTGTCATAGGGTGCTGGCAGATTACGGGCCTCCCATTGCTGCTGCCAGGCCCGTAATCTGCCATGGGCCCCCGTACCGACTCCTCATGCTGTGACGTTGCAACAAGGTGGAATTCAACCCTACATATGTTAGACCGCCTTTACGAACAGCGAAAGGCCATCACAGATTTCCTGATGTTAAAAGCGGATAAAGGTACTCCCTGTGTAACTTAGATGTCAGCCATTGACAGCTCATGCGTGACACCTGCGCTTGCTCAGGCCCTTTGAGGAGGCCACGCTATTCGTGAGTCGGCAGGACTATGGGATGAACGACGTCATTCCTCTGTTGCACGTCCTGGAACAAATGCTGTTAACAATGGCTGGTCAGGGTGCGGTAGACGTGGCGCACAGATCTCAACGCCACATGACCCCTGTGGTGGCAGGACAGGAAGAAGAGGAGGAGGTAGAGGAGGACATTGGTGCTCAGGAATTATTGAGTGAAATGGGTGGTTTTTCCACTCAGCGGACAGGAGTGGAGGAGCAGGAGCATCTGGTAGAGGAGGAGGAGGAGGAGACAGAGGACCCAGACGCACCGTGGCAGTATGCTGTGGAGATGGAGGCAGGGAGTCCCTCGCATTCCTTGGCACAAATGGTCCATAGCATGCTCGCTTGCTTGCGTAGCGACAGCCGAATAATAACCATCAGACAGAGGGATGACTTTTGGCTGTCTACCTTGTTGGACCCTCGCTACCGTTCAAAAATGGTGGCCTTTTTCACACCTGCTGAGAGGGAGGCCAAAATAACGTACTATAAAAACCACCTATGTAGTCAGCTGGTCTCTGCCTTTGTGCGCCAACGTCCATCCTCAGACACTGTGGGCCCTGTGCGCTCGCGTTCCGCTGCCATGGCAGCAGGGGAGGGGTGGGGTGGTAGGAGCAGTGGCAGCTCCACCAGCAGCGGCTGCCTCAGTCTGCAGTCGATGATGAGTAGCTTTCTTCACCAGCGCAGTGAGGAAACTACTAACCAGCCGCAGCAGCAGCAGCATCAGGTGGACCTGGAGCAGGACCTCAAACAACAGGCTTAGGCCTACTTGGACAGCACCCTGCCAACCGAGGTAGACAATCCCCTTGACTACTGGGCAACGAAACTTGACCTTTGGCCCCAACTAGCTGAATTTGCCCTTGAAAGGCTGTCATGCCCGGCCAGTAGCGTGGCATCGGAGCGCGTGTTTAGTGCGGCAGGAGGTATTGTAACTCCGTGGAGGACACGACTGTCCACCCAAAGTGTGGAGAGACTCACGTTTGTGAAAATGAATCAGGCGTGGATTAGTCTGGATTTCAAACCACCAGTTCCTGACACAACTGACTAAATCCGCCATGAATCATGCCCCAAACATGTGCCACTTTCAGGTCTCCTCACACTGCTGGTGTGTTCCATTTTTTGTCATAGGGTGCTGGCAGATTACGGGCCTCCCATAGCTGCTGCCAGGCCCCTAATCTGCCATGGGCCCCTATACCGCCTCCTCATGCTGCTGCCAAGTCCAGAGTCTCTCATGGGTCCCTGTACGGCCTCCCATTGCTGCTGTCTCCATCGCCACACTCTGCCATGTGCCACTTTCAGGTCTCCTCACACTGCTGGTGTGTTCCATTTTTTGTCATAGGGTGCTGGCAGATTACGGGCCTCCCATAGCTGCTGCCAGGCCCCTAATCTGCCATGGGCCCCTATACCGCCTCCTCATGCTGCTGCCAGGTCCAGAGTCTCTCATGGGTCCCTGTACGGCCTCCCATTGCTGCTGTCTCCATCGCCACACTCTGCCATGTGCCACTTTCAGGTCTCCTCACACTGCTGGTGTGTTCCATTTTTTGTCATAGGGTGCTGGCAGATTACGGGCCTCCCATAGCTGCTGCCAGGCCCCTAATTTGCCATGGGCCCCCGTACCGACTCCTTATGCTGCTGCCAGGCCCGTAATCTGTCATGGGCCCCTGTTGTCGCTTGTTGGCATATTCCGCTCGTTCAGATGCTCCTTCTCCTGCTACTCCTCTTCACGGATTCCGTCAGCAGTCTTTCTTGGAATCCGTTTCCAAGAGACAACAGTTTGCGAGCACGCACCCGACGGTGCAGAAGCTGAACGTCCTCCTGTCCAAGTTGCTGCTGCCAGGCTCGTAATCTGTCATGCGCCCCTGTACCGCCTCCTCATGCTGCTGCCAGGTCCAGAGTGTGTCATGGGCCCCCGTACCGACTCCTCATGCTGCTGCCAGGCCCGTAATCTGTCATGGGCCCCTGTACCGCCTCCTCATGCTGATGCCAGGTCCAGAGTGTGTCATGGGTCCCTGTACGGCCTCCCATTGTTGCTGTCTCCATCGCCACACTCTGCCATGTGCCACTTTCAGGTCTCCTCACACTGCTGGTGGTTTCCATTTTTGTCATAGGGTGCTGTATGGCCTCCCATTGCTGCTGCCTCCACCGCCACACTGTGGCTCCACACTCTGGTTTTGGCCCCGTGACTGCCCAAATGAGTGAAGTGTGCGTTGATTCTAAGATCGACGGCACTCATCTGCATGTCATATTGACTGTCAGTATTATTTCTCTTCCCCAGCAGAATCCAAGGGCATTTAAATTAAAGGTACAGTGTTCTGCACTAATATAAAGGCTCTCTGAAGCCTAGAAACACCC
Organism: Staurois parvus; assembly: GCF_062004578.1. NCBI lineage: Eukaryota > Metazoa > Chordata > Amphibia > Anura > Ranidae > Staurois > Staurois parvus. The sequence continues at coordinate 5,595,555 of NW_028317866.1, read as the reverse complement.
TTTTATAAGTTAAATTCGCAGCGAATATATTCGACTCGAATCGAAATTTTTCCACGAATTCGCCGAATCAGTCGAATCGAATTTTTGAATACTTCGCTCATCTCTAATGGTCATCATGGCTGCATAAGCAAAGAAAGAAAAAACTCTTCATGTCAAGGAAGTCAGTTCAGAAAGAATGACGGTTACTAAGTAGGGCTCCACCCAGAAATTCTGCTTTCAAGACTGGTCCCCTGCTCCCCAGTAAGGATTGACATCTTTGGGGAGCGGGTACCCGAAATTGACAGGTACCTGCTCCCACTTCTGCTGCGATCGCCTAGGTGATCCGAAGCAAAAGTTGTCCTCCCCTCTTCCCTACCCGTAGTCTTCTGGAACACCAAGCTGTCACAGCAGAGTGCCCAAACTGACAATGCCGGCGCTGTGAACGAGATGTGGGGAAGACACCGCAGGATCGAGGGACAGGGGAGTGGCTGTTTTTCAAAAGTCAGCAGCTACAGTTTTTTTAGCTGCTGACATTTATTTTTTCATGGTGTGACTGGAACACCGCTTTAATAGCGGTGTACAGTCTTTTGTACTATGATATTTCATTATTTTTCGAAGACTGTTTTTTATGGTCTATTTGTACCGGCATATGATGTCATGTCTGTATTTTGACTCATACTACTAAATAAAGAATTTAAAAAAATAAAAGAAAGAAAGAATGATAAAAACAACAATACACCAGGCATCTCAGATGATTTTCCTGCTTTATTTAGATATCAAAGAAACAAGATGTAAAACAGTTGTGAATTGTGCTGTGTGTCAGACTGTAACCAGGCTGTTAATTCCATATAAGACCATGCTACTTTCACACTGATCAACAGCTAAAATGCATATGCATTTTTTTGGCATTTTTTTTGTTTGCAGTGCGATTATTTTATGGGACATGACTCAAAAACTGCACCAAAAACACAAAGCGGGTGAGTTTTTAATGCATTTTTGTTGCATTTTTTGCAACGCTTTCCATTGATTTCAATGGGGAGGTGCGTATTTCTTACTGCACTAAACATGCACCAAAAATGCAGCAAGCAGGATTTTAAAAAACGCACCGGAACCTCAACGGATCAGTGTGAAGAGTTCCACAGAAATGCATGGTCACATGTTTTTCTACTGCTTATTTTAACGCAAAAGTGGAAAAAAATGGATTTCTATCCAAGTATACAATGTACACATCGGTGACCTACTCATAGGATATGATTTTTTTTAGGTATTTGCAGGCACCTTTTGTCACTGTAAGACAGTTTAGCTGAATGTCTATGGAACTAAGGTGTCCGTTTATGAACCAGCAGTAATAGATCGCTGCTCAGTTCTCCGGCATTCTCGGAGAACACAGTTCTCCTGTGAATGCCGTTTATGTAACATATGTAGATCAGTTCTCCAAACGAAGGGAGAACGGTCTACAAACGCTGGAAAACGGCTGATTTTACTATAATCTCGCGAGATTACAGTAAAAGATCAGTTTACTAAACAGAGGTAAATTATCTCTGCTTAGTTTTCGGTCCCTCTGATTCTCCAGCTCTGGGCTGGAGAATCTGGAGAGAGAACACAAATCTCCAGAGAAGGGCTGAACATGTTCTCCTGAGTGTCATAAACTGTAAATGACCAGAGAATAGCTGAGATCCTCTGAATCTCAGCTATTCTGTGTGTCATAAACGGACACCTAAACATCTTACTTTTCACACAGAAACGTATTACATACACAAAGTGGGTTATTTACTAAAACTGGAGAGTGCAAAATATGGTGCAATTCTGCATAGAAACCAATGAGCTTCCAAGTTTTATTACCAAAGCCTAATTAAACAATCTGAATTTAGAAGATAATTGGTTACCATGCACAGCTCCATCAGATTCTGAGTGCACCAGTTTTAGTAAATTTACACCAAAGTGTCTCTCATATGCTCTAGTGTGGAGTGTTGCATCCCCACTGCAACAATTTTTATAGTAAGGGAAATATGACAAACCTTTTTACATGCCGTTTTGGCAAATTGTTATTATTTAAAAATTAAATGACAGATAACGTACAGTATACTTAAGCAAGTAGAATGTTGTAAGCAAATTAAATAAAAAGAGAAGATAATATACTCTTCCACTCTTTTTTTATCAAGTTAATTTAACAAAAAACACTGATTTCAGAATGTTCTGTTACCCTTTGTTAGAGCTGAACAACATTAGGGCATTTTGACTATACAACTCTTCTATTCTACTAAAACCTGACATCCCTCTACAGTTAGTATTAGGTCTTCTGCAATTCATATCTGCAAATAACTGCAGGGTAGCTGAAAACATCAATTTCTTAAACTGGTTTAGTACTCTGCAGCCATTCTTAGAGAGATGTTAAATAAAACACAACATTTTAGTATAATGAGTAGAGGTGAATCATTGATTAATGCTTCTGTGACCATCATTGCATACAACTGCAGGTTTATAATAGGCACAGCTTCAAAACCAGTTCTGTCCAAAGGTTTTTGTGGGGGTTTCAGATGTGTCAGATGTCTTGCAAATCGCAACTGAAATCGGCAGGTCACCCGATTTTGAAATCATGTGACTTCACTGTAAGTCGCACGATTTCAAAGTCTGCTTTGATGTGACCGGGGGCATGGTTATGGAAGCTTCATTCAATTAACCCGAATCTGTTCTTGCGGCATAAAATGACCCTCATTCGCCTCATCATTTTATTTCCATAGCAAAAAAGCTGAAAAAAAGAAAATGAGAAACGTTAAATTGACAGAAAACAAATAGTGATTAAATACACACGTGTGCCCGTGAGGAAACACTAATTCAAAGAACACTGAATGAAACAAACCAAGCTGCACTAAATACACCTAATAAAATTAGACCATCTAAATAAACAAAAAAGTAGGATATATATGCCTAAAAAAAAAATTGCTAAAATAAGTCAGCTTCCCTAATTACAACCTCCGTCTAGTTCATTTTGCCACTACTATCTACTATCTACTCTTTTGGGTGTCACCTGTACAGGTAGCAGGGGGATATCTGCAGTGGGCTCATAGATATTGATAAAAACACCTGGTTACTTGGGACTACAATGTTTTGAACTCCTTGTCAGGTTTAGCCAATAACTATCACAAGGAAAATGCTAAATAAAATGTTCTCGTAGAATACAGTGGGATTTATTTACTAAAGCTGGTTCACTTAGAGTCAAGTGCACTTCTGCATAGAAACCAGTCAGCTTCCAGGTTTTATTGATAATTAATTGATAACTGAACAAGCTGAGGTTGGAAGCTGATTGGCTACAATGCACAGCTGCACCAGATTCTGAGTGAACCAGCTTTATGCAGGCCATAGACGGGTCAAACATCGGCCGATTTAAAAAAAAAAAAAAAAAAATCGGTTGTTCGTTCAGCCGACATTACCACCAACGCTAAAAACATTTGGCCGACTAAATCATAAAGTTCACCCCAGGGGCGGACTGACAACTCATGGGGCCCCCGGGCAATAGGGGGATCATAGGGCTCCTGTGTCCTTGCCCAAACTCAAAAAAGACTATGAAAAAGGTACCAGGGGCATCTCATGGGGCCTCCTACTGACCCCGGGCCCTCGGGCAGTTTCCAAATGGTCAGTCCACCCCTGGTTCACCCCATAACTTCTGTCCCTTGCAGGTCATGGCTCACGCGCTGATTTTTTATCGGTAAAACGATCGGCCGATTTGCCCATCATTGCCGGGAAAATCGGCCGAACATCAAAATCGGTCGCGAATTTTCCAACATGACCGAAAAAAAAATGTGCGAAAAACGGGCGACCAATTAACCCACTAACAGTGCAAAAATTGGCCGATTTTTTTTTCGGCCGAAAAATCGGCCAGTTTTCGAACTGTCTATGGCCAGCATTAGCAAATGTAGAACACTTGTGCAACTAGAAAATTCAATAAAAAGGAGCAAGTAAAACAGTTTCTCATTACTCACAAAAAAAACCCAATGATAGTGTATATGTAATACTTCATGTAATAAAGATATCTCTTATATAAAAAATAACATGTTATACTTACCTGTTCTGTGTTTGCACAGAATGGCCTCAAACCTCCTCTTCTGGCATCCCCCACCAGCTCTGTCCGCAACTCCTCCTTCTCTATGTCTGCCCCATAGAAAACCACTACAATTGGTGCAGATGTGCGGGCTCAATTTCAAGCTGGACTGTGAGCGTCTATTGACACATACAGCATGGCTCAGCCCTGCTCACAGGATTGAATTGACACCAGCAGGAGCCAATGGCTCCCGCTGCTGCCTCTGTGACAGAGAGAAAGGAGAGAACTACAACAGCGTTGGATCGAGATAAGACTCAGGAAAGTGTAAAGGGGGGTGAGGTGGTAATAGAAACATTGTAACGTTTTTTACCTTAAGGCAGGAAATGCATTAAGGTAAAAAAAAATGTCCAGGCTTTAGAACCACTTTAACCTTGAGAAATTCTGTCACTGGAAAAGTAAAAAAGTAAAAAACACAGTTTAATGTACAGTTATAACACTTCCATGTAGAGCTGGAGCCAACGGTAGGATCTTCAGCATTCAACACTTTGCTATGACTGCACATCCCTTCAGCTCTGAATGGACACATTAGTGATGGAGTGGCTGGTTAGCCAACAGTGAACAGAGGGGGGGGTGCAAGCCTCTAATACATCCATGGGTGTTATATGCTGAAGATTCTCCTAAAAGCTCAAACTCTACAATAGAGCAATGGTCAAGATTGGCAGTACTGCTACTTTTTATGCACTCAACTATGCACTCTCTTTATGGAAGTTTTATATGGTTTCAAGGTAATTAGCCTCAGATAGCAAAGTGTCTCATGCTCTTAACCTTAGTATGATGATTCATTTTAAATTCAGTTTTGATTAGTGTAAGCATAATGTATTCAGCACCATTTAAAATCTTTATGTATGCAATGTATTTAGACATCTAAATGTCCTTAGACAGCCAAATATCTTTAGACAGCCAAATAACATTAATATTCAATTAAATTGGTCTGTCTGTCTAAACGTCTGTCAGGTATGTATTGCTGGGGATATTTCCCCCAATTCCTGTCTTGCTGACACTTGCTGATTCAATCTGTGATTTAGACAAGGCTGCATGTTTTAAGTTTGTTAGTGCTCATCAGTATATGATATGTAAATCATAGGGCTTTGTGAACAATGAGACTATAATTATTAAAGTTAAAATATATCCAAAGCCCAAACTTTTCTTTTTAATTTTTCGTTTTGGATATGGTGGTGAGGGGTTAGTAAGTTTGTTAAGCTTTTATTGCTTTTTGTGTCCCTATTGGGGAGATTTACCCTCTTTATTTATCATGGGGAATGAAAGTGAAGGAAAATATGTTGCTAGAACAGGAGTAGAGAGAAAAACTTCCAATGTGTTCTGATGACAACTGCCTAAGAAGGCATTTCTCTTGTTTTGGAAAGATTTCCTCTCACTTCTTGCTGTGTCTGCAGGACAGGAAGGCATGCATATGGCACAAAAAACTTCACAATGTTGGCAAGTTTAATAAAAAGTCCCTTTACTAGGGAAGCAGATATATTCAAACCATTAGTCTATGCAGCCTCCGACCAACTGTGAATGTAGAAGGAATGGTTTATAGCACAAATATAGCACCCCCATCTCTACCCCACAAATGCCATTGTGTCTCTAATGTGAACTGATAGAAAATATTGAGCTTTAAACAAATGTATGCAAGTTGCATAAATAACCCATATTATTTGCATAATATTTGCTGCCTGTATGCTATAAAAGAGCAGTAAATGTACGGGATGACAACTACACATGAGGCACCATCTTACCAGTGAAAAATCAAAACAGCTAAACGAATGGCTCTTTTGCAAAGTCAAAATCCCAAGAAGTCACCAGCACATCACAACTATCTCAAGTAAAATATTTCTTTATTTTAACATATTACAATCCTAATTCTAAGGGAGGATTACATTGGTCACCTTAGTTTGTGCAACCCAAAAACTAAATAAAAGCCATGTTTACAGAAGATTTCACTGAAGTTATAGGGACTGCTAGGAATGTTGACTATAAAAGAGTATTTCTCCCCCTCCTCTACATTTCTAAAATGTTAAAAATTATGTTTGTAATGGAATCAATAATATAGCAAATATTTTCTTTTTTAATAAGACACTTATGATACAATGATTTAGATTTTTAATTCTGTGGCAGAAACAATTGAAATAAATGCTAAAGACAAAGATCTGTGTGTGCTAGAAAGGACTTGAGAGAGACTTAATATAGGTTTTTTCTGAGACGTATATATTATTTGTTCAGCCGCTGCTAGTGCATAGGGGCTGTGACATATAGGAGGATACACTGAGGGACCCAGGGGCGATTGGGCTTTCACTTGATATAAACGGACAAGCTTTAATTTATGATTCAGTTCCCATGTTCACCAAAGATTTTTTATTGCCCAAACTGAGAAAACGTACTGATAGGTCAAAGTTTTTTGTATAGGCTGACTCGGATATCACAGAATTTAATAATAAAGTAACATAATAATGTGTATTTGTTTTGCCATCTGTGTCCTATTGGAGAGATTTCCCTTCACTTCCTGTCCAATTACCAAAACAGGAAGTGAAAGGAAATTCCTCCAAAATGAGGGAATCCTGGGGTGTTACCAGAACTAGTGTCGCCACTGGAAGATTTCCCCTCTATTATTGTTCTGATGTCAACCCAGAATGTGGGATTTTCTTTTACTTTCACTTTCAAGGAATAAAGTAAACAGGACAAATACAGAGGGTGAATCTACCTAATGGGGGCACAGACAGCAATAAAACTAATCTCTCTACACTTTATTCAACACTATCCAACTCTAAAAAAAAAGGTTTTGCCTTTAGTTACACTTTAAGTAGTGGAACAAACAGAATTTCTTAATGCTATATTCTTGGAAAATTTAAAAAAAGAATGACCCTTGCAGTGGAACTTGGCCCTGCACTACAAGGGTTAGATGCTTGTTTTATCGAGGAGAAATGAATTATAAAATATATGTCTCCTAGTTCTTGCTCTCTCAAGCTTCTTCCCAGCTTTATGACTGGGCCCCCAAAGCCATTTCTCCTCTTCATATCCCCAGTCACTGGCACTCCGACATCATTATGTACAATACAGGATTAGCAGTCCTTCATTCTAAGTGAGGACACCAAAAACCCATTCACAATATTGAACGGAGAGAGAAGAGCACTGGCTGCCAGGGAAGTGAGGATTTAGGGAAGTATAGTCATTTGTTTTTTGTTCCCACAAGATGAAACAAACATTTAACCTAAGAAATGCAGGGAGAGTCCAATTACAAGGGTAATTTTTAATTTTTTTCATGGAGTTTTTAATAGGCTGACTCGGATATCACAGAGTTTAATAATAAAGTAACATAATAACATAATAAAGTGTAATTTTTTTGCCATTTGTGTCCTATTGGGGAGATTTCCCTTCACTTCCTGTCCAATTACCAAAACAGGAAGTGAAAGGGAATTCCTCCAAAATTAGGGAATCCCGGGGTGTCACCAGAACTAGTGTCGCCATTGGAAGATTTCCCCTCTATTATTGTTCTGATGTCAACCCAAAATGTGGGATTTTCTTTTACTTTCACTTTCCAGGATTAAAGTTAACAGGACAAATACAGAGGGTGAATCTTCCTAATGGGGGCACAGACAGCAATACAAACTAATCTCTCTACACTTTATTCAACACTATCCAACTCTAAAAAAAAGGTTTTGCCTTTACACTTCAAGTAATGGAACATCAGAATTTCTTAATGCTATATTCTTGGAAAATTTTAAAAAAGAATGACCCTTGCAGTGCAACTTGCCCCTGCACTACAAGGGTTAGATGCTTGTTTTATCGAGGAGAAATGAAATATAAAATATATGTCTCCTAGTTCTTGCTCTCCCAAGCTTCCTCCCAGCTTTATGACTGGGCCCCCAAAGCCATTTCTCTTCTTCATATCCCCGGTCACTGGCACTCCGACATCATTACGTACAATACAGGATCAGCAGTCCTGCATTCTAAGTTAGGACACCAAAAGCCCATTCACA